>NC_133658.1:844206527-844334027 GCF_037893015.1 Macrotis lagotis | reverse complement strand
AGAATTGGCATTGAGTTTAGAACATTGCATAGAATGTCAGTTATTTTTAAAGAATATATTAGTATACTAATCTCCCCCCAACTAATCCCTTCTCCCTTTTGCTCTTTATTATAAGGGATGGCTCTCTAAGAGGATGAGGGAAACATTGGAAATGGAGCTATCATGTTAGTTTTTTCACAAGTATATTACTCAGTTGATTCAGATTTAACTTGTCCAAATAATTTTTGGAGGATTTCCTTTCTAGGCATATTTTCTCTTATTGCCTTTTTGAGGTAGCCTTTTTAAGATGAGTAAAGGATTTTATCCTCACTAAATTTTTGAATTTGACCAAATCTTTTTGAATTTGACCTGATCTTTTTGAAGTTGACCAAATCTTTTGGCTTTCTTTCTTTTTTTATTGACAAAAGTTAATGCAGTAGATAGAATGTAGGACACAGTTCAAATGAGGTTTCAGATACTTACCAGTTATATGATCTTGGACATGTCACTTAATTGCTGTCTCATAAAATAGGAATAATAACAGCATCTACTTCCTGAGCTTATTGTAAAAGAATTAAATGAGATTAAATTTGCAAAATACTTTAGCACAGTGTCTGGCATAAAGGAAGCATTTACTAAATGCTTGTTCCCTTTCTTCCACCTTCACTGTCCCTCCCATTAAAAAAAGAAAAGAAAAAACAAAACTTTTATAACAAATATGAATAATTCTTACATTGGCTAAGCCTCCTCAAAGGTACAACTCAACCTATTCTGTGAATCCTATCACTTCTTTATAAGGAGGCAGGTAACATATTTCATCATCAGTCCTCTGGATATGGAGTTGGTCATTGCATTGATCAGAGTCCTTAATTTTTTCAAAGTTGTTTGTCTTTATAATATTGCTGTTACTGTATAAATTGTTCTCTTGGTTTTGTTCACTTCACTGAAACATTCATGCAAGTGTTCCCAAGTTTCTCTGAAACTATCCCTTTCATAATTTCTTACAGCAAAACAATAATATTCCATTCATTTGTCCAGCATTCCCAATTTGCCTTCATCCCTTTAGTTTCCAGTTTTGCCATCATGAAGAGAGCTGTTTATAAATTCCTCCTTCTTTGATCACTTTGGGATATTTATTGGTCTCCTAATGATGGTGTTGCTAGATCAAAGGATATACATAGTAACTTGAAGCCATAATTCTAAATTGTTTTCGAAATAGCTGAGACATTGTACTCAACCAACAATGCTTAATGTTCTGAAGTTTCCTCCAGCATTTTATCATTTTCTTTTTTTTGTCAGTTTTTTTTTTTTTGGCAAGGCAATGGGGTTAAGTGGCTTGCCCAAGGCCACACAGCTAGGTAATTATTAAGTGCCTGAGGCCGGATTTGAACTCAGGTACTCCTGATTCCAGGGCCGCTGCTCTATCCACTGTGCCACCTAGCCTCCCCTTTTTGTCAGTTTTGTCAATCTAATGGGTTCCAAAACCTCTAAAGTATTTTAGGTATATTTCTGGTGTATTATTTTCTATTGATAATTTGGATTCCTTGCTATTTGTTCATGTCCTTTGACCATTTATCAACTAGGTACTGGTCTTTATTCTTGTAAATTTGAATATTTTGGAAATGAGGTTCTTACCAGAGAAACTTAATGGTTGCAGGGCAACTAGATGACACAGTGAATAGAGCCCTGAAGTCAGACACTTTTTTTTTTAGGTTTTTGCAAGGCAAACGGGGTTAAGTGGCTTGCCCAAGGCCACACAGCTAGGTAATTATTAAGTGTCTGAGACTGGATTTGAACCCAGGAACTCCTGACTCCAGGGCCAGTGCTTAGTCCACTACGCCACCTAGCCGCCCCTGAAGTCAGACACTTAATACTTAGTTGTGTGATCTTGGGCAAGTCACTTAATCCCATTGCCTTGCAGAAATTAAAAAAAATTTATATAAAGAAATTTAATGGTTACAAAGATTTTCCTCCCATTCCTTTTCCCTTTATTACAATTGTGTTGTTTTTGTTTATGCAAAATCTTTGCAATTTTATGTAACCAAAATTGTCCATTTTGTCTTCTTTGATTATTTTGATTCTTTTTTTGATATGAAGTCTTCCCCTGTTCATAGACCTGACAGGTAACTCTTCATTGCTCCTCTAACTCACTTACGGTATTACCCTTTCTATCTAAATAACATATCTCTTTGTAGCTTATCTTGATATGTGATGTGAGATGATGGTCTGTATCTTGTTTCTACTGGACTGAATTCCAGTTTTCCAACAATTTTTGTTGAACAGAGTTCTTTCTACTCTGGTTTGAGTCTTTAGATCAATTAAGTACTGGGTTGTACCTCTCAAGTTTTTTTTGAACTCTTACTGCCATTCATATTTTTAACACTCCTCATTTTTTGCATCCTCTGCAAATCTGATAAACATAGCATCAGTGACTTTTTATAGGTCAATGATAAAAGATTAAATAACATATATTCCTAGGGCATCCTATTAGAGACCTCTCTCTTGGATTAACATTTCTCCATTACAACCAATTCCTTATCTTCTTAATGATATCATCTAGCCCACATTTCTCTATCTTGTCCTATCATGAATTCCAAATGCCTTGTTGAAAGCCACATATACTATTTCCATAGTATAACCCTTATCTTGAAATGCAATAAAACTGTCAAACAAGTAAATGAGGTTAGCCAGGCAAAACTTATGTCCCATTGACTATTACTGATTTCCTTCTCACTTTCTAAATACTCACAAAACAAACTTTAAATAATACCCTGAAAAAGTTTGCAAAGAATTGAAATCAAACTAACTTTGCCTTATTCTTCTTTTTGAAATTCAGGTCAATATATGCCCCTCTGACCAGTCCTGAGATCCTCTCCCCTTCTATGTGATTTTTCAGAGTTTATTCTCAAGACTTCAGCAACCACATGTCCCACTTCTTTCAGTACCCTAGATTGTATTTCTTCTGGTCCAGGAGATGTGAATTTATTGAAGACACTTGGGTGCTTTCTTCCTGTATTCTCATTTTTTCTTTTCTTTTTGTATTTTCTTTTTTGTTCTTTTAGATTTATTTTATTTAGTTAGTTAGTTAGTTAGTTAGTTAGTTAGTTAGTTATTAAGTTTATTTTTTCATCCACATGCACATGTATGTATTTTTAAGTTACAAAATTTCCTTACACCCTCCTTTCCCTTTCCCCCGGTGGCAAACAGTCAGGTTAGCATTGTACGTACATATTTTTTTTAATTGTCAATTGCTTCAATAAAAACTTTTATTTTTTTAGCTGAGATATAATTTATTTTTAGAAAGATTTTACTTATTTTGAGTTTTACAATTTTCCCCTCATTCTTGCTTCCCTCCCCCCCATGGAAGGCATTCTGTTAGTCTTTACATTGGTTCCATGGTATACATTGATCTCAGTTGAATGTAATGAGAGAGAAATCATATCCTTTATGAAGAAAAATAAAGTATAAGAGATAGCAAAATTACATAATAAGATAATGGATTTTTTTCCTAAATTGAAGGTTATATAGTCTTTGGTCTTTGTTCAAACTTCACAATTCTTTCTCTGGATACAGATAGTATTCTACATTGCAGATACCCCAAAATTGTCCCTGATTGTTGCACTGATGGAATGAGCAACTCCATCAAAGCTGATCATCACCCCCATGTTGCTGTTAGGGTGATACATATTTTTTAATGCTCTTTTTTTGTATTTTACAATTTTTCCCCCCAATCTTGCTTCCCTCCCCCCGCTCCCCACAGAAGGCAGTCTGATAGTCTTTACATTGCTTCCATGGTATACACTGATCAAAATTGAACGTGTCAAGAGAAAAATCATATCCTTAAGGAAAAAATAAAATATAAGAGATAACCACATCACACAATACATAAGATATTTTTTTTAAATTGAAGGTAATAGTCTTTGGTCTTTATTTAAACTCCACAATTCTTTCTTTGGATACAGATGGTATTCTCCATAACAGATATCCTAAAAATGCCCTTATCATTGCACTGATGAAATGAGCAAGTCCATTAAGGTTGATCATCGTCCCCAGTATATACATATTTTTCATAAACATGTTTACAGATTAGTCATTTTCAGTATGAGGAATCAGGATTAATGGAAAGAGATACATAAGAGATAATTTTTATAAAGTTTTCATCAGATTCTGAAGGGTTTTTTGTTTGTTTTTGTTTTATTTTTCTTCCTCTGGAAGGGGATAACATTGTCCATAGCCAGTTTAATACAGTTGACCTAGCTCTCTGCCTGTATCCTCATTTAACTTAGGCTTCAATTTTCTGTAAACTGTTTTGTTTTCTGTCCTTTTCAGTTTGGAGATTGTTTATATTGGTAGAGAAAACAAGAAGAAAGTAATTATTGATTAGCTTTGTCTTCTCCTATTTAGCAGTGTTAATATTTAGGGGTATAAAAAAATAAAGGCTGCTAGTTGTCTCTATCTCCCTTTAGAGGTGATTGACTGAATTCCTAAATAATAGGAGAGTATCAGGATATTCTCTCTACTTTGGTAACCAGTGGAATGGAGTTGTGAAAGCCAGATACTTAGAGGTTTTTTGGCAAAGTGTTTTCTGAGTAGAATTTGAATTCTCAGCCCTGGAGGAAGGAGAGAATGGGGCAAGGAGAGAGAGCAATTACCTAGTTTGTCATTGTGTTCTAATAGTAAGGCTGAGAGTATTATTGTCAATGGGAGTGAGTGTGTGTTGTGAGTGTGTCATTTGAGGATGAATGTTTGGGCATTTTGATAATACTTTCAGAACTCTGAGTGTGGACTTTTAGAGAATTCAGAATGTCACATTAAATAAATCTCCATTTAGGGAATATAAGAGTCAATAATAATAATAATAATAATAATAACAACAACAATAAATAGTCCTCTTCAAGAGCAAAGAATGAATACTATCAGAGCCATTAATAAGGATGAGATGTGAAGTTGAGCATCACCAGTCTGCGTCTACCTTCCAAAATCAAGCTGTGTTGGGTACTACTGTCAATTTCTATGGGACCTATGAGATTAAAACACTTATATCTGATTGGTCCCATTTGGCACCCCTTATGAGGGCAAAGATAACATTTAATGTGGTATCTATAGGCTCAGAACCAGAGAAATGGAGTCAAGTGGTGCCCGTGATCCATCCTGAGCTCTTTCCTACCTTGTATCTTTTGCACTCAATAATTAGAGAAAAGCATTTTAATTGTCTTTAGCATTCACTGCTAACTTGAATTTTTCTTGGCTTTAGTGTTCCTGACACGCTTATATTTTATATGATATAATTTTAAAAGTAGATATGCTTCATATATAAGGATGACTTGAAAGTCTTCTTCAAAGAAGTAATAATGTTATTGCTTGAGATAACCCCAAAGCAACCAGAAAGAACATTCCACAGCCTACATGTCAGTGTTCTTAGAAGTATAAACAAGCAAACCACCATGAGGATAGTTTTAGCTTATGCATCAGCTTTGGTTTTAGAGGATGAAGAAATAGAGAGCTCTATGAAGAAAGAACTTGACAAGATTCACTAAACTAAGTCATTGTGTACTTTAATATCTGGTGGCTCCAGTATAAATAAGAGCGGGGGGGGGGGGGTGGAAGCTAGGTGCTGCAGTAGACAGAGCACCGACCCTGGAGTCAGGAGGACCCGAATTCAAATCCAGTCTCAGACACTTAATAATTACCTAACTGTGTGACCTTGGGCAAGTCACTTAACCCTATTGCCTTAAGTAAATAATTTTTTTTAAAAAGGAGAGCATCATAGGGAAGATGGCAGAAAAAAAAATGTGCTGAAAAATGGTTCCTTCAGGGGAAAACTAAAAGGCAAGTGCTTGTATTCAAATAAATTAAATGAAGATTTATTAAGGACCTATTATAATTAAGACAAGATGCTAAGTACTGAGGCACTGTGCTGGAGAAGATTTGCACTTGTATGTAATAATAATAATAATGATAATAGCTAATGTTTATACACCACATGCTATATGTGGGACACTGTGTTTTTAAGCACTTTATAAGTCTCTCTTTTTATCCTCTGGGAGATGGATTCTATTATCATCTTCATTTTGCAGGTGAGGAAACCAAGACAACCAGAGGTTAAGTAATTTGCTCAGGGTCATGCAGTTAATAAGTGTCTGAAGCCACATTTGAACTCAAGTGACTCCAGGTCTGACTTTCAATCCCCTGTACCACTTGGCTGTCCCCAAATCATAAAAAAAAAATTCAGAAAAAAGTGTTGCAAGATGTTGGACACAGTAAGAACAAAATGTCACAAAAAGCAAAATTGACTATGTTTTAAGAGAGGAAATGACTGATTATCAATTGAGTGATTATTTTGAAATTAGTTCTTTATGTTAAATCAAGTCAAAACAATAAATATTTATTAAGCACCTACTATTTGCCAGGCACTATATTGTAGATGAGGAAATATTAGAGAAATATGTTCTGTAACTAATCTATACTCTCTATGCTAACCATGTTAAATACTTAACCTATTTAATCTTTTTTAATTCTCAGTTGGCCTTGTATTAACACTGATCCCCATCCCATTGTTCAAAGTCATCTTCCAGAAAATTTACCAAGAAGAGATATGGTAATACCCATCTGGTGTATCTTTCTGACAGCTTCAGAGGTTTCCCCCATCCCCCCAAGGGGAAATGCTGAAGCACCTGAACCCATGACTTAATACCTCCCTAGCACCACCCTAACTCCTCCTTTACCCCTTTTTGGCACATATACCAGTCCTGCTCCCCTAGGGCTGATGCTAATTCCTTCAGGGGATCAGTCACTTCCAACTGCCCTTACTGCCTTTTATTTCTCTCTGCCAAAAGTAACATATAATAAAGCTTTTCTTTGTCCCTAAATACTTCTGGGTCAAGAGCTAAGTCCTTCATGAATTCAGTCTATAGCACCTCAGATTTCTCTGTTATCAGTGTATATAAAGAAAGGCAAAAAACAAAGTCTTGCTCTCAAGGAGTTCATATTCTAATGGAAGAGATGACATGTAAACAAATATGTACATACAAGATAGAATCATGTTAAATTGGAGGTGATTTCAGAATGAGACCCAGAAGAGTCTTGTGGTGGGTAGGATTTGTGATGAGCTTTGAAGAAAATGGAGAGGTGGAGAGAGGTGGAGAGAAAGGAGAATTTCAAGCTTTAGTGAGAAAAACCAGAGAAAAGACAGATGCAAGAGATGGAGGGTAAATCAGTCACTCAACCAGCATTTATTAAGTCCCCACTAAGTTCCAGGCACTGTAGTAACTCCTAAGCATATCACAAAAAAAGAGGGAAAAAACATACAATCAACTATGTTCAAATAAGAGATCAAAGAAATTGAGGTCAGTCTCAGAGGGAACATGATCTCACTAACTAGTGAGGACCTCCAGAATTTGACCTTAAAAATAATAATTAAATGTGTGTTAATCTTCAGAGTATGTCCTAATAAATGACTTCCTAACTTCCAGAGTGTGACCTTAAGAAAGAGCAAAACAGAATTAGGCTAACATATACATTTATTAATATTTCCCTAAATTCATTAATTGTGCAGGTATGAGTGGGGTGGGGTATGCCTAGAGAACCAAACCCCTCAACATGGAATCTTGATCTGGAGTTATCTATCAAAAGACTGGATCTGAAAACCTTGTCTTTCAAAATAAGGAAGCAGTCCTCAACTTAGGATGGGGGAACGGGGGCAATACAGGATGGGGCAGAGGAACTGAATGTCAGACATACCATTTAAAGGAATGCCTTCTCAGGCTAATGACCTTCACAAAAGCAATGTGAATCTTCTCCCCTCCAGTGTGTCATCAGCATATCAGGGACACTTGATACAATGGCATTTATTATTAATACTGGTTAAAGTAAAGCTCAAAATAATTTATCAAGATGATTAATAATAAGACAGTGACATAGTGAGGGATTTTGCAACTCTGATTCAATCTGTTTGAGACTAAAAAAAAAGAAATGATTAGCGGGATACTTTCAGAAAAAGCCTGGAAAGACTTACATGAACTAATGCTAAGTGAAGGGAGCAGAACCAGAGCCTTGTAAACGGTAATGACAATACTGTATGATGAAGAACTGTGAATGATTTAACTGTTCTCTACAATAAAATGATCCAATTCAAAAAAAAAAGGAAATGAATACCATAAAAGACTTTAGACACTAATTATCACTATTTTGTTGAGAAGAATGAAAAGCAGTTGTCAGAGTAACAAATCAGGAAGAAAGAGAAATCATCCCAACCCTCAAACAATTAGTTTATTTGATAACTGAAAATGATGCTTAACTCTGTTGGATCTGAGAGTCTTCCACATTTAAAAAAAAACCCAAGGGGGCTGAATTAGATAATCTCTGAAGTTGTTTCAACTCTAAAAAAATCTATGGTTCTATATAAGTATTCTCTGATGATATAGAGTAGAATCCTTCTATATTTGCCTATCTCATGTGACTTTTGTTTATGTCCTTCCACAAATTCTCCTCTTGGTATCTACTCACCATACCAGGTGGGACTGTGACTCTACATCGTTGTGTGACTGTTGTCTGATCCTAATGCTATCTACATGACTGGGCCATTTTTTTTCTACTAATACATTTCTCTGATGAAACTTATTGTGCCACTCCAGTTGTACAATTCCAGATTTGTAATGTGTGGCAAACCTCCTGATATCTACCTAGCATGTGCCTCTCCACTAGGAGGGATCCTCAAGTTTATTCTTTGGAAACTATGGAGTTCCATGATTTGTGTCCAAAAAAGTAACACCAAAAGGTTAAAAAAGATAAACCTATATTTCATGGAAAAATTTATTAGTTTAACTTTGTTCAGTGGCTAGCCATAATACATAACACTGCAAAAGGTGCAAAATACAGGTTCTGTGGGAGGAACTTTGAATGTGTATACCGGCTTCTAAAGTCTTACAGGGTTCCATGCCCAAAGGGCAACAAAAATATGCATACCCTTTGATCCAGCAATACCACCACTGGGTCTATACCCTGAAGAGATGATGAAAAAGGGTAAAAGCAGCACTTGTACAAAAATATTCATAGCAGCCCTGTTTGTGGTGGCAAAGAATTGGAAATCAAAAAAATGTCCTTCAATTGGGGAATGGCTTAGCAAACTGTGGTATAAGTACGTCATGGAACACTATTGTTCTATTAGAAACCAGGAGGGATGGGAATTCAGGGAAGCCTTGAGGGATTTGCATGAACTGATGCTGAGTGAGATGAGCAAAACCAGAAAAACACTGTACACCCTAACAGCAACATGGGGGTGATGATCAACCTTGAAGTACTCGCTCATTCCATCAGTGCAACAATCAGGGACAATTTGGGGCTATCTGCAATGGAGAATACCATCTGTATCCAGAGAAAGAACTCTGGAGTATGAACAAAGACCAAGAACTATTACCTTAAATTTAGGGGAAAAAAACTGGTATCTTATTGTCTGATCTTGCTATCTCTTATACTTTATGTTTCTTCCTTAAGGATATTATTTCTCTCTCATCACACTCAATTTGGAACAATGCATACATACCATGGAAACAATGTAAAGACTGACAAATTGCCTTCTGTGGGGGGTGGGGGGAGGGAAGTAAGATTAGGGGGAAATTGTAAAACTTAAAATAAATAAAATCTTTAACAAAATTCAAAAAAAAAGTCTTACAGGTTGGGGCCACTCTTATGGCCTTCAAGCCTTTGCCTCTCTTAAAATTCTCTCTTGACACAAAGTTACTCATTGAGAACTTTTCTCACTGGCTTTATGTTTAACCTTTGACTCAGAAACCTAGGATAATGTATGTATCAATTGCCTAGTATTCTGAGACATTCAATTCACAATGTTACACAGTAAAGTTTTATTTTAGAAAAGGAGACTTAACAAATGTTTGCATCAGGAAAAAAAAAAGCCTAATATAGGAAATGATAAATGTGTTTTGGAGGACTTTGTTCACATCTTTTGATAACATTTTTAGAGAATGCTTCAGTTTTAGTGATTGGTATCAGTTCCCCTATGTATTTGGGAGTCAGATGCTTATTAGTGTTGCTTATTCAATTTTTCTCTCTCAGACTATTTCACTGTTGTATTATATAATGTAAGTAATCTATTTCATTTTAGGATTTCTCATGTCACAAATAGTGAGTAAACCTATTATGTAGAGTTCTGAGAGAAGTAACCCTTTTTTTTCCATTTTGTGAATTTTTAATATTTAGTTTTTCTGTTGGGAATTTCTGGAGTATATGGTGTAGATTCAATATTTCCTGTTGAATAGAAAATATGTTTCCAGTTAACAAAAAAATAGAAGAAAAATCTTTGAATGAGTTATTGGAAAATAAATATGAGTCTTTCCTCTTGAACACTTTAAGGATACAGGCTTAATAATGGTATCACTGAGTTGAAAGGTATGCCCAATCCAGTAAACTTTGGGAGCATAATTCCAAATTGTTATCACTCTCTTTTCACTAACAAGCAAGAAAGTGAAAAAAATAGTTTAAGTATAGGCTATGAATAACACTTGGTATGTAGCCCTTCTGACTTGAGGCAATGTGGTAAATAAGCAACCTGCCGCTACCAGTTCATAGGTCACTTTCCTCAAGCTTAGATAAGGTTTTAATATATATATATATATATATATATATATATATATATGTATATATATATATATATATTTCAGTGTAGTAAATATGCTTAGTCAAGCAAAACAAATAAAAACCTCTCTGTCAGGAGGTCTTCATCATCAAGTCCTCTAGATTGCATAGCTGGTCATTTCATTGATAAGAGTTCTTAAGTTTTTCAAAATTGTTTTTCTTCACTGTTTGCTGATGCTACGTCAGTTCATAGAAATCTCCCCAGCTTTCTCTGAAACCATTTTATTTTGTCATTTCTTACAATAAAGTAGTATTTCATTACATTACCAGAGCACCAGACAGCTGCCTCCTGTTCTGATTACTCCTCTGGTCCTGTCCCACTCCTAGAAGCAGCAGTGTTGGCCCCAGGCATGCCAGAGGAGACTAAAATAAAACTTCCTCTTTGCTATAAGAGAAAATGTTTCCTGGTGTCCCTATCGTCAAACAAACAAGTATATGTGATGCATCTATTAAGTTCTTGGAATACAAATGCAAAAATGAGACAGTCCCTAGTCTCAAGGAGGTATTTCAGCTCCAGTGAGGCAACATCTAATTTTCTCAAGAGCCAATTTCCTTTTTCCTCAGGGGAATGAAGTGTGTAAGAACTGGACATATAAACAATACTAGCCCAAAGGGCCACACATTTGACAGTTTAAATCTGTACTATGAGAATGATATTAACTTGCACCAAAGTGGTTTGGAGTGCATAACCAGTGGTGATAATTAACTCTGATTCCTGGCTGCCTTTCAGATGAATCTAGTTGTACATTCTTCAATAGGTTGTTCTCAGGAATCTCCCTGGACTGCCTATGAGGTTAGCTTCCTCCAGGTCTCCTGTTATATGGGTGCAAATCCCCCAAGAGTATGAGAAAGAGGCCACTACAAAGCACTGCATCCGGTCCTTTAAAAGTTTTGCTAGTATGAATCAGAATTTACCCTAACATAAAGTTAGGACTCTTAAGGGGGTGTCCAGTCCTGCACTTTGTTATCTCTTGCATCCAAGATCCAGAAATTTCAGGAGAAAGCATATAAAGGGAATGAAACCACAAACTATTGCAAGAACTGGAATCTAGGAGGTCAGAACCTTATATGAGTACTGTCATAATAATGTTTGTCCTTCATTCTTTTTTTTTAAAGAAAGATTTTATTATTTTGAGTTTTACAATCCCCCCATTCTTGCTTCCCTCCCCCCACCCCCCACAGAAGGCAGTCTGTTAGTCTTTACATTGTTTCCATGGTACACATTGATCTAAGTTGAATGTGATGAGAGAGAGAAATCATATCCTTAAGGAGGAAAAAAAAGTATAAGAGTTAGCAAAATTACATAAGATAATGGGTTTTTTCCTCTAAATTGAAGGCAATAGTCTTTGGTCTTTGTTCAAACTCTGTAATACTTTCTCTGGATACAGCTGGTATTCTCCATCACCAACAGCCCCAAATTGTCCCTGATTGTTGCACTGATGAAATGAGTGAGTGCATAAAATTTGATCATTGCCCTCATGATTGGTTAGGATGTACAGTGTTTTTCTGGTTTTGCTCATCTCACTCAGCATCAGTTCATGCAAATCCTTTCAGGCTTCCCTGAATTCCCATCACCCCTGGTTTCTAATAGAACAATAGTGTTCCATGACATACATATACCACAGTTTGTTAAGCCATTCCCCAATTGAAGTTGTCCTTCATTCTTGAAGGAGACCTGACATCAGGGAGTTGATGCCATGACAAGCATATACATTGGATTTGAGTGAGGAGGTGCTGTACTAAGTCACCAGTTTCACTTTCTCCTCCAGAGTCATCTGGGTTCAGTGGCCTGATAGGAATTGGGACCAGTGGAGATGGCCCTGGATGAGAGGGAATCAGGGTAAAGAGACTTGCCCAAGATCATACAGCTAATAAGAGACAAGTGTCTGAGGCCAGGTTTGAACTTCCATCCTCCTGACTCCAAGACCAGTGCTCTATCCACTGTGCCACTAGTAACTGGAGTGTGAGAGCTGATCTATGTGAGGACTTAACACAAAATAGGCAGACTTTAAATCATGAGGCATGAGTTTTGTGAGGATAGAGTTTCTAGTCAGGTCAGTTGATTGGCTCTGGGACTCAGGCCTGTATCTCTCCTTCTCTCTGTTTTTCCAGGCCCTGGCTCGGAGCTATTCTTGCTACACCCTCACTCTGGAGAGCTGAGCACAGCTGGGCCCCTGAGTCGATTGGAGAGGCCCCACTATGTACTAACAGTGAATGCTCAGGACCAGGGTAGCCCCCCCAGAAGCACTAGCCTTCAACTGCTCCTGCAGGTACCTGAGGCACCAGTTTCCCCAAACCTCAGATCTCAAAACTTCCATTCATTCAGTTCCAAACCCCCTTTATCAACCTCAAGCCTCCTTCCCTCCAATTTCAAATCTGAATCTCAACATTTCTAGTTCCTCCAAATTCCCAGACCTCTCATTCCTATCCTCATACCTAACATCTCAACTCCAAATCTCCCAGACTAAATGTCTCCAAATCCACTGTCCCCAAATTGTGTATCCCTCTATTCTTAGAACTCTTGAGCCCCTTTATCCTTAAAGCACCGTCTCTCAGCTTCCTTATATCTCTCTGTCCCTATCTCTCTTGACAGGTGCTTCCCCGGACCAGATCCCCAGTAACCCCTGATGCCTCCACAGTCCCGGCAGTGCTGACCCTGACAGCAGGAGAGGGGCTTCAGCCAGGCTCCCTGCTGGGATCAGTAGCACTTCCAGGGGCCCCTCCAGGGGTTCTTACCTACACACTGGTGGGTGGAGGTGACCCAGAAGGCACATTTGCATTGGATGCAACCACAGGTCAGCTGTACCTGGCCAGACCCCTGGACTTTGAAGCAGGACCAGCATGGAGAGCCCTGACTGTAAGGGCTGAGGAGGTGGGTGGGGGCGCTCTAGCTTACCCTGCTGGACCTCGGCTGCTGCGTGTGGAGCTTCGTGTGGAGGATGAGAATGAGCATGCACCCACCTTTTCCCGAGACCCCCTAACTCTAGCACTGCCTGAGAACCCACCCCCAGGAGCTGTGATGTACACATTCCAAGCTGCAGATGCAGATGGGCCTGGCCCTAATAGTGATGTACGCTACCGCCTGCTGCGCCAGTCACCCTCAGTCCCTGCCTTGCGACTGGATTCCCGCACTGGTGCCCTCAGTGCCCCCAGAGGCCTGGACCGTGAGACCACACCTGCCTTGCTCTTGCTGGTGGAGGCCACTGATCAGGCGCGAAACATCAGCCTACGTCGCAGCACTCGTATATCAGCTAGAGTGTTTGTGACAGATGAAAATGACAACGTGCCAGTCTTTGTCTCACCTCCCACCACTCTGCTTCCTGAGGATCAGCCAACGAGTTCTGTGGCACTCTATGTGGTGGCCCGGGATCCAGACCTGGGGGAGGCTGCCCGCCTCTCCTACCAACTGGCAGGTGGCAACAGTGATGGACACTTTCACTTGCATCCTAGCACTGGTAAGTGTGAGGGTGAGACAGGAATGAGAGGTACAGTTCATGAGTGGAACATGAACAGCCTGGGGCCAGGCACCAATATACAGGGACTCGGGGCTAACTCTGAACACTTGTTCTCACTCTCAGGTGCATTGTCTATCACACGACCCCTAGATCGGGAGCAGCGAGCTGAACACATGCTGACTGTGGTTGCCTCAGACCATGGTTCCCCTCCCCGATCAGCTTCTCAGTTGCTGACAATCAATGTGGTTGACATCAATGATGAAGCCCCCACCTTCCCACAGGCAGCGTACCATGTCCATGTGCCTGAGAATCGTCCACCAGGCACCACTGTGCTCACCTTGCATGCTACCGACCCTGACTTGGGTACAGTGCATGGGAACAGAGGCAGAATCAGGGGACTGGAAATCATAATGAGAACATATTGAAAGCCTTGGGTTGGGGCAGTGAGGAGTGGAGGGGTGGCAATAGCAGGATGTTGAGAGGCAAGCACTGAGGAATGTAGAACTGGGAAGACTAGTGGTTATAAGTAGATAGTGGAACTGGGGGCGATTGGGAAGACAGGGATGGAGGAAATAGGACCTTGGGCTAGGGCAAGTGTGAAAGAACTGGGGCTCAAAACAGTTTTGAAAGCTAGAGATGAGAAAAGTCTTCTCATTCCCCTTCCCAAACATACACTGACTGATTCCCTCTTCACCAAGGTGTTAATGGACAAGTGACATATGGTGGTGTCTCTGGTAACACCTTCTCCTTGGATCCAATCACTGGGGTCCTCACTACTCGACAAGTCCTAGACCGAGAGGAGCAACAGGAGATCAAACTGACTGGTATGGGAGTTGGAAGGGATGCTGGGAATTTGCATGATGAGTGTGAGGGATATCTTTGCAGCGCTGAGGCTATATTGATAAAGTTCATAGTGAGCATAACTCCTTGTAGCAATGAGAATCCCTTCCTTCACAGCAGACCAGATTAAGACCATGTCTGTTTTTCTCCTTTAAAGGCATCACAGAGTACATGGCATCTGCCCCTTTGGATCAGATCTCCAACCTGGAAGGGATAGTGAGGAGAAAAGATATTTCCTATAAAGGCCCAAGGCATCACAGTATAAAGAGAAAAGCCCTGGACAAGACAAAAGCCTAGGGTTCAAGTGTTGGGTCTTAACTCCCATTGTAATTCCCTCTTTCAGGGCCTCAGTTTGATGCTCTGAAAGTTGAAAGGACTGCAGTAGGTCTAGCTCGAAAAGTTTATGAATCATTTGAAACCAGTTTGGGATATCAATTTGGGAGGCAGGTTCAAATCTTTTGGTCAGGTCAGCAATTTAACACAGTTATAGAGAAATTACATGGGAAAAAAGGGTCCTGTTCTATGCCTTGATAAATGTTTATGATGTGAAAAAAAAGATTACCTAGTTGCTACATCTTTGAAGGAATCTTGCATAATTTTTCACTTATGCCCAAGAGACACTTTGTTGTTCTTTAAAGCAATATTTTTAACTAAATCATATGCTTTTAAAAATAGTTAACAAATAATAAGTATACTGGCATCTTTTTTCCTTTATAAATTTTAGTCAACTATGACTGTCAAGCTACAGTCTGCTATGAAAAAGTTGTTTGCAGAAGCATGCCTATTCCATTCTAATACCTTCAACAAGGGCATACTAAATACAATTATAGATTATCCTCACAGAAATTTTAGAGATTATAAAGCAGACATATGGGCCAGTAATTATTAATTCTCTTTTGGTCATTTTTAAAAATAAAAATAAGGTTTGAGATTTTTATTCAAGAGTCTAGAATCTTGCCCCCTGAACCTCGGGAATAGATTCCCCCATGCTATCAAAATTTTATTGCTTCCAGCACAAAATTCTTCAATATATACTTTGTGTAGGTAAGTTGTGACACTTCCCCAAAAAATCTTTCCAGGCTTCCTCTTTCCCTGGTCTGGCTCTCTTTTTTCCCTGGCTCTTACCCTGCTGCGCCAGTTTTTGACAAATCTCCAGAAGGGTGGCCATATGGCTACAATTCAAGCTTCCTCTCTAAGGGTCTGAGGGGAACCATGATGTAAAAAGGAAAAAGTCACCACTGTAGTTCCTAGGCCCCACCAGCATGTTTTCCACTTATACAAAATCATTTAGTTACAATGATACCATTGATTCTTAAACATGAAACACTTATAAAAACAAAACAAAAGCAAGAATAATCAAAATATTTATCAATAAAAGTTGAAAACAGGAAAATATAACAGACCACCCATAAAGCTGGATCACATTCTTCCAGCAGTTTACAAAGTATCTTTAGGGAGAGAATGCACACACGTATACTAATAGAGAAACCCAACAGGGAAGAAGCATAGAAGTGAGGAAAAGAAAAGCTGCCTCTTTGGTACTCTTAGGCCACTAAAATAGTTTTTTTTCCTTTAGATTAAAGGCTTTTTTTTTTAACAATGCCATCTTAAAATTTGTTTTGCTTTTTCAGTCACCAACAGTTACCTTTTAAACCAGAGGACTCCTAAGCTCTCTTGGATATGTTCTGGAACTGAAACTGAATAGTTTCTTTCTCCCTCCATTTATATAGAGTAGTTTAATTTTGTAGCTTTTTCCTCAGTCAGCTCTCCAAATAGGAGTATTTTCCTTTGAACAAATAGCTTACACGAGCACTAGGTGGTGCAGTGGCTAGAGTGCTAGGTCTGGAATTAGGAAAAAATCATCATCCTGAATTAAAAAATCTGACCCCAGACACTTATGGGCTGTGCAACTCCATGTAAGTCACATCCTGTTTGTCTCAGTTCCTCACCTGTAAAATGAGCCAGTGAAGGAAATGGCAAACCTTTCTAGTAGCTTTGCAAAGAATATAGCAAATGAGGTCACAAAGAGTGAACATGTCTGAAAATAATCATCAGCAGTAATAAAACAGCTATGTCTCTTTTTATAGCAAATGCAGAGCTTCTGTTTTACTTTCTGTTTCTCCTTCTCAAAATATAAAGGGCAAAACAAGCAAAACCCTGAGAGGTTTCCTTTAGATAGTAGAAAACAAAATATACCATAAAATTATGTTTTTATTGCCTTTGAACACACAGTAAAACCAAATTAATCAGCTCCTTTATTTATCACACTTATAGAGGCAGTGATGAATCTCTTTTGGATAGTCTTCTCTACTAATATCTTCTCCCATGATAATTCTTTTGGTGACCCTAGGCAAGTCACTTAATCCTGCTTGCTATCTCCAATCATCCTGATCCATATCTGGCTCTGGAGGGAAAAGTAAGTCTGGTGACTCAGCCAAGCACCCCACTCTTGCTACAAATCCAATTCATAAATATGACATGTAACACCTCCCTGATGTCTTGGTCTTCGAGAATGAAGGACAAACAACAACTTTTTGGTATTTGCTCCTCAGAGGAAGCCCCAACTTAGCTTCTTTTTCTTCTTCTTCTTCTTTGAATGTTCTTTTATATTTTCAATCACTTGTAAAGATAATTTTCAACATATTTTTGTAAAGTTATGAATTCCATATTTTTCTACCTCCTTCCTCTCCTCCCCATGACAGTGAGTAATCTGATATAGGTTAATTATACATGAAAAATCATGTTCAGTATATTTTAATATTAGTCATTTTGCATTTTTGAAGGGGTTTTTTTTTGGTTTTCTTTGTTTTTTCTTTGGTTCTATTTTTTGGTTTTTGCAAGTTAATGGGGTTAAGTGACTTGCCCAAGGTCACAGAGCTAGTAACAGTCATCAGTTTGAGACCAGATTCAAATCCCCATCCTCTTGACTCCAAGGCCACTTCTGGAGGAGAAAGTGACACTGGTGACTTAGCATAGACCCCCCCCCACGTCCAATACATGTGCTTGTCACGGCATCGTACAATGTCATGATCTTCTCCAAGATCAAAGGACAAACCATCATGCCCCTTTATTAGTCATTTTGTGAAAGAAGAATCAGAATTAAAAGGAAAAAACCCATGAGATAAAGAAAACACATAAAAGAAATTTTTAAAAATGAAAATAATATGCTTTGGTCTGCATTCAGATTTTTCTTTGGATGTAGATGGCATTTTCCATCACGAGTCTTTTAGAATTGTCTTTGGTCATTGAGAGGAGCTGAGAGGAGCCACATCCATTATTTTTGATTGATATGCAATATTCCATAGGTAGTTTCTAATGATATTCATTTCACCAGTCATCAGCTAGATATAATCAAGTTCCTATCCAAGGAAGTAATTACCAGCTCTTGGTAACTTTTGTGTCCCAATATTATTGTTTGCCTTTCAAAATGGACATTACTAGTATCCAATGCAATCATTAAATCACATCATAAAATCACAGAATCTTAGCACTGAAAACAGCTCTAAGTGGACATCAAGTTCAACCTACACCTAAATAGAAAGTCCTTCTATCACACAAGCTGTCATCAAACTCCTGTCTGAAGGCTTGTAATAGTGAGAAAGAAACTTCCTGCTTACCAATGCATTCCATTTTCCCTTTTTGAAAGTTGCCTCATTAACTTCATTTTTCAAAAAACAAAATAAATTTGATTAGTTTGTCTCACGATCTGATTTGATCCAAAGAACAACCTTGTAAGGAAGACCAGGACAAATAGATTAATTCCCATTTTGAATATATAAATCTAAAAGCCAGACAGGGCAATGACTTGCCTAAAAATCACAAATTCAGTGAAAGAGCTGGGAGCAGAATTTAACTCTCTTAAGGATATAATATTAATCCCCCAGTGAGAATTTATTTAATCACCTAACATTTGTCAGGCATTGTGCCTAAGTGCTGAAAATATGATCTCATTTTATCCTCAATCACCTTGAGAGGAGGTGCTATGATTATCTTCATTTCATGGATGAAGAAACTGAAGCAGATATGGATTAAAATGGGACTTGTTCCAGGTCACAGAGCTTGGAAGTATCTGAGGTCAGATTTTTAACTCATAACGTAGGGACTCCAGTTCTAGTGTTCTAACCATTGCACCACCTGGCAGTTTAGGTATATGCTTGAGATTATGTTTTATATGTGTGGGTGTCTTTATGTACATAGTTTGGTGTCAGTGAGAGCAGGGTCAAGGAGCTTATGGGTATCAAGGCAAGTGCAGGCAGAACTCAAAATTCAATAACTCTAGTAGCTTCTTAGGAGTGAATTGAGTGACCAAATACAATTCTCGATTAAGGTTATAAATATTCAAATGACCCTTGGCAGAAAAAAAGGTTCCCTATTCCTGATGTAGAACTATGTTTCAACTAAAGGGATAACAATATAAGTTATAATTTATGCTGAGCATGATTTATGGACACATATGTGGACATATTATGGATATATATGGACATATGTCTATGTACAGGTGTGTGCCTGGCACACTTGTATGTTTGTGAGTGTTTATTTGTGTTTCTGTATTTATATATTATCAGTTTGGAAAGTCTGGGGGAGATGATTGACTAGGTACTACTTCTATTGATGTTGTTGTTCAGTTGTTTCTGACTTTCCATGACTTCATTTGAGGTTTCCTTGGCAAAGATATTAGAGTGGTTTGCCATTTCCTTCCCCAGTTCATTTTACAGAAGAGGAAATTGAGGCAAACAGGGTTAAGTGACTTGCCCAGAGTCACATAGCTAGTAAGTGTCTGAGGCAGAATTTGAACTCAGGAAGATGAGTCTTCTTGACTACAGGCTGGAACTCTATCTACTGTTCTATTCACTATGGCATCACAGAACTGCTACAGGATAGTTGTAAGCCCAGTGAATATACATACATCCAGACATATGCTTAGACATATCTGTGCATTTGAATGGGCTACATTCTTGTATGTATAGAAGCATGTTACTGAGGTATGCCCCTGTGATGGGGATTCACCATCTTGTCTCTACCAGGTACATGAGTAGAGGTGCATGCTTATCAGTTAAGGCTAGGGATGGATCACAGTACTGACTGAGGTTTCCAGGATAGGATCTTCACCAGGTTTGTTATAGACCTGTAGTGTATGATCAGGCTGGGGCTCCCTGGCCCCTTTTTAGCTACATCTGCCTGTAGGTAGGTCTAGGTATGCATGTGACTATGTGTGCATGTATGTATGTATGTATATAGGGCAGCCTGCACAGAATCCGTGCTGAATACAGTATATATCCACAGTGTACGCCCAAGACGGGGGCTCACCACCCCTGCTGAGCCATGTGTCAGTGCATGTGACTGTGGAGGACGAGAATGACCACGCACCAGCCTTTGGGAGCTCCCATCTCTCCCTAGAGGTTCCTGAGGGCCAGGATCCCCAGACCTTGACTGTACTTAGGGCTTCAGATCCTGATGCTGGTCCTAATGGGCAGATTAACTATCAAATACTGAGTAAGTCACATCAAAATTTGGGGCTACAACCTTCCCTACAACAGGTTATTTGGGACCTTTAAGATCACCATACAACCTTCCTGCAGGCTGCCCATGAAACTCCTTTCTACCTCCTCACTACCTACATAGCATATTCCACAGGATCATATTATTCCTCTCCACTCCCCCCATAAGATTCCTTTCCCCCTACCCCTCCTCACAGGTTCCCCCCACCCCCCTATTCCAAACTAATTACATTCCATTCTATCTTTTCCACTCCTGGCTTTCTCTTCTATCTTCCATTCTTCTATCTCTACCTCTCTAATCCACATCTCTGTTTTTCTGTCTTTTTGTTTCTTTGTTATCTGACCATTTATCTTTATTTCTCTGATGGTGCTTGTCTTGAACTCTCTTTGTCTGTCCCTGTATCTCTTTATGTGGATTGATCTAACAGATGGTGACCTATCAGGAGCTTTCATCCTTGATGCAGTATCAGGGACGTTGGGCACAGCTCGCTCCCTGGACCGGGAAACAGAACCATCATTCCAGCTATTGGTGGCAGCCAGGGATGGAGGCCAGCCTGCCCTGAGTGCCACGATGCTGGTGACTGTGGTGGTTCTAGATGCCAATGATCATGCACCTGCGTTCACAGCACCATCCTATGCAGTAGAGGTGCCTGAAGATGCACCCATAGGGACCCTGTTGCTTCAGCTGGAAGCTCATGACCCAGATGCTGGTGCCAATGGACGTGTGGCCTACTATTTGGGTGAAGGGGCAGCTGGTGCCTTCTTACTGGAGCCCAGCTCAGGAGAACTACGTACAGCTGTTCCACTAGACCGTGAGCGGCAGGCTCGCTACAGCTTTGTGGTGCATGCTGTGGATGGAGCTGCGGCTGGGCCACTCAGTGCCAGTGTGTCTGTCACCGTTACTGTACGTGATGTTAATGACCACGCACCTGCCTTCCCAGCCAGTCCCCTACGACTCCGGTTGCGCCCATCACGCACAGCCCTGGGCCAGGGCTCCTCTGGTCCTCATATGTTAGCCACCCTGAGGGCTGAGGACCGTGATGCTGGCGCCAATGCCTCAATCTTGTACCGACTGGCAGGGCCTGCACCCCCTGGTGCCTCTGTGGATTCATACACTGGTGAGATCCGCTTGGCACGTCCACCTGCTGCCCTGGGCCCCCGTGATCGTGTCCTCTTCATTGTGGCCACTGACCTTGGCCGCCCTGCTCGCTCTGCCACGGGTGTGGTGATTGTGGGGTTACAAGGGGAAACTGAACGTGGCCCTCGATTTTCCCGGCCCAGCAGTGAGGCTGCTATTCCTGAGGATGCCCCACCAGGTGCGGAGAGGGACCATGGAGTGAATGTGGGGATGGGGGCCATGCATGTGTCTGGGTATCATGGGCACAAAAGTTGTTTCATACCCTCCCCTGCTCCCCAACACACTCAGCTGACTCCTTGACTGAATCTAGCTAAAGATGTTTCATTCTCTGATTCCGTTAACACTCTCCCTTGGGATCTGATCCTGACCCTTGAGCTCCACCCATGAGCCCTTCCCCCCTCTTCCTAGGGACCCTCATTGTGTCCCCCCAGGCCACCCATGCTGGGGGCTCCACAGGCACTATCACCTACAGCATCCTCAGTGGCAATGAGCAAGATCTTTTCTCCATTGAACCCAGCACAGGTAGGATCTACAGGCAGACTGGGTGGAGGGTCTTACCTAAAGGGTTGGATGACATCTGAGATCTAATGGATTGTCCTGAGGTCAGGGAGAAACTCTCTGGGGTCTTTAAAATCTCAGTGTCCCTCTGAGGTCTGTGGGTTGTATCCTAAGAGGATTGTATAATGGCAGAGTTGAGGGGATGTCCCTCTTTAAGGTTGCAAAGACTATCATTATCTTAATAATGGGGGAATCTCCCTGAGATTTGAAGTTCTCATGATCCACCAGGGGCACTCTCGGTGAAGGTAGCAGGTGGACTGGACTTTGAAACAAGCCCAAGACTACGGCTGGTTCTGCAAGCAGAGAGTGGTGGTTCCTTTGGCTTCACAGTGTTGACCCTGAGCCTACAGGATGCTAATGACAATGCTCCTCGATTTCTGAAGCCACACTATGCAGCCTTTGTACCCGAGTCTCGGCCTTTGTCTGGGCCTCTACTGAAGGTGGGGTGGAGGGGAAGGGTTAGGGAAGAGGGAGGGAAGGACTTCATATGGATGAAAGCAAAGGGAAAGGAGGGCCCCCTCATCATTAACCATGAATCAGGGTAGGCCCTGAACCGTTGGACTTTATATATCAGACTCACAGACTGGGGACAAGGCCTAAGATGAGAACAGGCCTCATTCTGTCCTCCTGCCATTCCCAGGTAGAGGCTGATGACCTGGACCAGGGCCTAGGGGGACAAGTCACTTATAGTTTGGCTCCATCCCAGGCCAGTCGGGGGCTTTTCCACATAGACCCAGCTATGGGTACCATTACCACCACAGCCATCCTGGACCGAGAGATCTGGGCAGAGACTCGGTGAGGATTCAGTTCTCTTCCTTAATCCATGGGCCCTCTATTCTTCCTCCTCCTTGCCTAATCATTTGCCCCAAACCACCCTGCCACCACTGTGTCCCTTGACGTTATATGTGTCTCAGTTTCCTTCTGGTATTGTTCCTTCCTGAGTATCTCCCTATCCCACTGTGTTTCTAGTAGCCTCGTTTCCTGAAGGTCCAATTACCCAAAGAGCCCTGCCCTTTTTCATTACCCAATCCTATGATTCTTGACCTGGTGCTCCCTGACCCTGTACCCCCAGCCTAGTGGTGATGGCCACGGATAGAGGCTCCCCACCCTTAGTGGGCTCAGCCACACTGACAGTGCTGGTCATTGATGCCAACGACAACCGGCCAACCATCCCCCAGCCCTGGGAGGTTCAAGTGCCAGAGGGTAAGTGTGACCTACAGCCTATCTGTGGAGGGTGTCTCCTCCTATTGTCCTGTGTGTCCCATGTCCTTTGTCTGTGATAGCATTCATATGGGTGTCCACACCTATGTCCCATGTCTTATGTATGCTGTAGATGCACTTCTAGGCTCAGAGATTGCTCGAGTGACAGGAAATGATGTGGACTCGGGACCTGCCCTATGGTATGTGCTGAACCCGCCTGGGACCCAGGGCCCCTTCAGTGTGGGGCGTTATGGAGGCCGCATCTCACTCACAGAACCCCTTGATTTTGAGCACATGGATTGTTATCAGCTGCATCTGCTAGCTCGGGATGGGCAGCATGAGGGTAGTGCCAACCTCACAGTACAGGTGGAAGATGTCAACGACAATGCACCCACCTTCTCTCAAAGCCTCTATCAGGTATGTTTGCATCTACCTTCTTCCACAGCTCCTATAAGGATGCCTGGGATTTTCCCCCTCACACTCTCTGCTCCTCTACAGCCTTTCCTAAGTTTTCCCTGGGCCTCTCCCATGTCATAGAATCCCCCAAACAAAAACATCTGAGTAAGGGTTCCTTGTGGTCTCATTGCCCCCAATTCCTATACTGATTCAGTATATGACTTGGGACAAGTCTCTTCTACCCCTGTAAAAACAAAGGGTTAGACTCAGTTGCCTCTCAGATCTAAAACTCTTAGTTAGGTTTTGCAACTTAGCTCAGGAAGTTGATATTATAGACTTACTACCTTTTTTTCTAAACTCCTTGGTTTGTCCTTTTACCCGAAGAGATTCTATAGCTAAGATTCTAGGTGAGAAAGGTACTGCCTTGGTTCAGCCTTCCCACTTCTCTGAACTGGAGTCCTCTATAATCACTGGTAGGATAATTTGGTTCCTATGAGCAATGTCTGCCTTACTTAAAACACCTTTTCAGGAGTTTACTGTGCTCATGGAGAAACATGTTTTGTTTCAACATTTTTTAGTTGCTTTTCACTGCAACTGTTTCTTTTGAGCACTTTTTAATCTCTTGAAGAATTAACCACCTGTTTATATTTGAAGCATGACTATCTAAAATTCCTAGAAATGTAAGCCTTTGCTCTATCTCATGTTCCCATTTTTTTTCCACAGTAGAATGTGTTGAAGCTTTTCTCTCTGGTTTTTAGGTTCCTTATCTATAAAATAGGGGTCGGAATTCTGCCTCCCAGGACTGTTCAGAGGAGCACATGAGATAACCTAACTTGCAAACTTTAAATTGTTTGTAAAATGCTGGCTTATATTATCAAGTTTCTTCATTGATTTCTGAACACATGAATTTTTCAGCAAAAATATCATCTTTCTTTAGTTGTTCAATTGATAAAAAAAATGTAGGCTTTATGTGCTATCATCTGTTTCTTTATGATGATTTCTTTGTGGAAATTCTCTGTAGTGCTTGTCATTTGTTGCTATCTAATTCACATATTTAACAGAAATCAATTTTACCTCTTTGGTTAGATCTTTTTAAAATTCGATTGTATTGTCCATTCTGAATTTTTTCCCCCACTTCTCTTCCCTCCCCCACACCCTGTGATTCTTTCTTGATGCTGATATTCATTTATCAAATTGTTGTGATGTGAGGATGAGGCCCTTTTTACTTTTTCTCGGTTCTGAGACAACCACCTCTTGATCCCCATCTTCATTTCCTGATGCTGATTCTTTGGCATTCAGCCTTTCACAAACCAACCTCTTCTTTTGGGTACATTCATCATTCATGCAATTCATCCAGCTACAGCTGTAACAAAAGATTCAAATCTTCCATAGTGCTTATCACTATGCTGGAAGTGCTCCCGCATCTGACTATTGTGACCTTTGTTCTCTTGGTCTTTTGATTTCACAAACAGAATGCTCAGCTACTGTTCTACCTTTCCACAAATCCTTTGTCAACTTTGCCATCCACATTGCATTGTAGCAGTTGGATTCCTACTCTTTTTCTTTAGTTCATAGAGAAGAGGATGCTCTAGAGTTCATCAAGATTGGAACTCCCGGGCGGCTAGGGAGCACCAGTCCTGGAGTCAGGAGTACCTGAGTTCAAATCCGGCCTTAGACACTTCATAATTACCTGGCTGTGTGGCCTTGGGCAAGCCACTTAACCCCATTTGCCTTGCAAAAAAAAAACAACCTAAAAAAAAAAAAGATTGGAACTCCCCATTAGGAATCCCTCTTTGCAACTGCACTTCTGTTGTGTGTTTTGCATACTGTGCTCATCACCTTGAGGTATAGAGTGATATTCATTGTGTCTTTAGAACAGTATGAGTCACAAGCATCTTTGGTGGGTATGGTATGCTATTGTGTACTTGCTACAGTCTGACCATATATGGTCAATATACCTGCTCAGGTGTAACTGTTCCATTTTGTAAAAGTCTTTTTAGTTTAGCATCCACATGAATCATGAATTTTGTTGCTTTTTCTTCTTCACATTGAAGAGTAGAAGGACTTCCTATGGAATCTAACCATAGCTGAAATCATCCTATATGCTTTGTCATATCAGACTTCCTGGTTTCTAGCTTTGCACTAATCTATATGTTTTTCCCTGAAGACTTTTCATCAATATATCAATACCCTCTTCTTTAAATCTATCACAGGTATGACCCACACATTCCATGATAATTATTGTTTCATTGGTGCAGTGTTTTCTATTTTTGAGAAGATGGCTAATTTGGGCTTACAAAATTCCTCTTTGAAGTTATACCCATGTTCCCACTCATGGTATTTTCCTGTTCTATTCTGGAGCTGTAGCCCTTGCCTCACTCGTAGGTAAGCTATTTCTTTCTGGTATAGGGGAGCTAACTGTGGCCCTTCTCATAGGTAATGTGTTTCTTCCTGACAATTAAAAACTCACTTTAATTTCTTTACTCTTGGACCTCTTTTTCTCACTAGATCTCTCCTTACCAGTTCCTTCCCACAAGGGAAAGAGGACATCTAAATAAGTTCCTGGGTACTGTCTCTGTTCTTTTGATATAGGACTTTTTAAAAAATTTTATTTAAGGCAATGGGGTTGTGACTTGCCCAAGGTCAAACAGCTAGGCAATTATTAAGTGTCTGAGATTGGATTTGAACCCAGGTTTTCCTGACTCCAGGACTGGTGTTCTTCCACTATGCCACCTAGCTGCCTCCTTGATATAGGTTATTTTTGTATAATTCAAAAGATCAAGTAATTCACAAAATATCAATTAAGTTACAAACCTGACTTTTTACTATGAATTCCAATATAATTTTCCAATACTTTTAATTATCTTTTCAGTGTTTTTAGAACAGGACACGCCTTTGACTTTCCAGTTCAAAATATCACAATATATTAAAATTTTTAATCTCCATTTAAAATGTTTTAATAATGTAAAAGTTATATTTAGCAAACCAATATTAAATTAATCATTAAAGATATAAACTGAAGTAATAAACAGGGAAATGAAATTTTAGAAAGAAGGAAGAAGGAAGGAAGGAAAGAGGGAGGAAGGGAGGAGGATAATAAAACATTTATTAAGCTGATAATATGCCAGCATTGTGCTAAGGTATGAGAATACAAATACAAGCAAAAATAGAAAATCTCTACCTTCAAGGAGCTTATAGTCTAATAGGGAAAGACTTTTACAGCAGTCAAGAAATTTACATTTATGATTACAGTGTAATGACTGTTAGTTTACAATTATAATTACAAAAAATGCTTATAAGAAACAAAATTTTTGATGTAAGCCTCCATATCAGACATAATAGGCTTAAGTAGAGAATTGACTCTATTCACTTATAGGTCACCCTTCAGCAACTTGTTTGACTCCTTACCATATTCATTCTCATCACTGCAAATTCTAGGGTATTTCAGAGGAGTTTTGGAATATTTCTGCATTGATTTCAGTTGATAAATAAATGAAATTAAAGCCCATCCCAGTTTATTAAATATTATTTTTTAATAAAATGGAGACTTTCCAGAAGTGGTGTGTTATTACCCATATTTTTCTCTTTCAAAAGCCCCCAACTCTTAGCATTAAATAAACAGTAAAGTTAGTGTCCAAACAATTTATTCACAATGCAATCAAGTAATAACACAAACAGTTATTTACATTGTTCTAGCTGTAAGAAGAGACACCTGAAACCATCCATGTAATTGCAGATGACTTCCATTACTTCTGAAAACAGTCTTATCAATTCGGTTTACTATGGATATCAGTTAAACTTGTTCTCATAAAGATGTCCTTTGAGGAAATAGCTATTAATTTGAAGAGTAGTGAGCAAGGCATTCTAGAAGTGGGAGACTAATGGGTTACATGGGCAAAAAAAAATTAGACGAGGATTTATTGAAGGAACTGGTGATGTTTAGCCTTGAAAAAAGAAGACATGAAGGGCAGCTAGGTGGCATAGTGGATAAAGCACAGGTCTTGGAGTCAGGAGTACCTGGGTTCAAATCCGGTCTCAGACACTTAATTTGCCTTGCAAAAACCTTAAAAAAAAGACATGAAAGCTGTCTTTATCTGGCTGTCACATATAAGAGTGAGGAAACATTCTGCTGGAACTTGGAACAATAAGGGGAAGATGCAGAGAAACAGGTTTCAGTTGAAAGTAAGGAAAAACTTAACCAACAATGTGACCTATCCCAAAGTGGAAATGAGCTGCCTTGAGAGGTGGCATAGGCACCCCTGCCCACTAGGCATAATGGCACACACATTTAATTCCTGCTACTAATGAGAGTCAGGCTGGTGGATTTCTTGTGCTTGAGAATTCTGTTTCAGTGGGTTAAGCCAGTGGGTATTGTCACCAAGTCCAGCATCGATATTATGAAACAATGAGAGCAAGGAGGTGGAAGGGAGCTCACAAGATTGCCCAAGAAGGGGTAAAGTGACACAGGTTTGAAATAGAATAATCCAGATCTCCTGTCCCATCAGTAATGTGATCAGCCTGGGAGAGGCCACTGTACTTCCAGTCTGAGCAAGAGAGGGAAATACAGTCTTTAAAAAGTTGATTTCCCATCAATAGAGGTCTTCAGGCAAAGACAATATGACCATTTGTCAAAGATATTATAAAGGTAGGATTTGAGTTGGGTGGCCACCGAATGAGGTCCCTTTGAGTTCTGAGAGTGACTCTCTGGGAGCCATAGAAGCAAAAGATACCTTTAGAGAGAGGCAGGTAACCGGATTAGTAGAAAGGAGATCAGAGCAAAGGAGCTATTTGGGTAGGAGTATATTCTGTGATGTAGATGATGTAGTGTGGGAACAGGACTAGTTGGTAATGGAACATATTTGGGCTTCCCAGCAGGATCCTTGGCTCAGTTTAGACTCACATATTGTCTAGGATTAAGGCATGAAGG
The DNA here is from genome assembly GCF_037893015.1 of Macrotis lagotis. Taxonomy (NCBI): domain Eukaryota; kingdom Metazoa; phylum Chordata; class Mammalia; order Peramelemorphia; family Peramelidae; genus Macrotis; species Macrotis lagotis. Next base: position 844,305,386 of record NC_133658.1, on the reverse strand, counting down.
GGCTTTAAAAAACCCTACAGTATCCATTGGCAGAATATCATGGCAACTTTGGGGCACTTCTGTTTTTCTTTGAGCTTATAGTAAAGCACTATATAAATATTAACTATTTATTAAACCTCCCCGGCAGAATCAGAGTCACAGATCAGAGCCAAAAGCCTAATGGATTCAGGAACTTATCACTCTCCTACTTACCTCAGTAAGGCAGTATTCATAAATTCACACACCCCAAGACTAGATATTAATATTTAACTAATTAAGTAATCCCCACCTCAAGACCGCCAAAGAGACAAGATTGTTAAGGAATCCTCTAGGCAACAAGTTTTCTCCTTCAAATAGGTAAGATATAAACTTTCCATTTTCTCAGAAATCTTTGTGGGCAAAGAAGTTAGCCCTAATTTTGAGAGATGTGGAAAGAGGCCTCAGAAGAACATTACTGGGTTCAGCACAGGAGTTCAGCCTAGAAGGAAAACCCTCATGATACAGGTGTACCAAGTAACTTGGGAATTGGGCAGAATGCAGGGCTTAGGATGTGGCAGTGAAGTAGGAGAGTGGTAGGGGGAAAGGCAAGGTCCACAAGAGGAGCTGGACCTTCCCATTTTGGGGCCCAAGGTTCACAGAAGACTATGTGGTGTGGGAATGGGGGAAAAAGTGTGGTCCCTTGATGCTAGTGTCCTGGGTAAAATCCTTGGAATCTTAATGATAACTGTCCCAAAGATGTGGGGATCGCTTTCTTTCTTGAACATTGCTTTCATCAAATCTTACCAACTTAGTTCATTAACAAGAGAGTTACTCCAGCCCTCTCTTATTCCAATGAGGGAGCCTTAACCATAGCTTCTAAACCTAGGATAGGTTGGAAGCTAGGGAAAAGCTCAGGGCCTGAAGAGTGCCAGGTTGTTCCCATAGTCATGTTCACATCTATTTTTCCCCATCCCTCCCCCACAGGTGATCTTGCCAGAACATACGACTCCAGGAAGTGCAATTCTCACCATCTCTGCCACTGATCTTGATTCTGGGGACAACGGCCGCATCTCCTATCACCTGGTGTCCACAGCAGAAGGCTTTGCCATCGACCCCAGCAACGGTGCCACTTCCCTTCCCACCTCCTTCCCAAGTTCCCTCCTGTCCCCTCCCTTTCCTACATGGACTCCTATCTTTTCTCCAGTTTTCCCCTAGCCCATTTTTATTCATTCATTCATCAAACATTAATGTATAACTACTGTGTGCACTAAGGAAGCTCACGGAGCTCAGTGTAAGGGAGATAACTTGAATAACTACAATATTAGTTTTGTGTCCCTACTGGCCTCCAGTCTTCACCCCTCACCATATTCTCTCCTTATCTGCTTCTCACTCACTCCCCTACTTCCCCCAGTCACATCCTGACCACTCATCTCCCTCCACTCTCAATTTGCGGCACCCCCACCTGTACGCTCCTTCTCACTAATTCCCATCTTCCCTCCTCTTTAGGGACCCTGTTCATGATTCAAGCAGCTTCTCTGCATCCCGGAGGTTTGGGCACAATGGACATGGTACTAGAAGCTCGAGATCACGGGGTCCCAGGGCGGACAGCTCAGGCCACAGTACATATTCAGTTGCAGGATGAAAATGACTACACTCCAAGCTTTGTCCAGCCTCACTACCATCTCACTGTTGCTGAGGATCTGCCCCTAGGATCCACAGTTTTAGTCCTAGAAGCTACTGATGCTGACCAAAGCCGACTCCATGCCACATTGGATTATACTATCATCAGTGGCAACCGTGGACATGCCTTCCAACTGGAAAGGCACCTGGCAGAAGGTGGGTCTGGTCCCCAGGCCTTGGGGTGTCTTGTATTGCTTGAGCCACTGGACTTTGAGAGTATCACTGAGTATAACCTGACCGTGTGTGCAGCGGATAGAGGGAAGCCTCCACGAAGCACAACTGTGCTTGTTGTCATTACTGTGCAAGATGTCAATGACAATCCACCTGTCTTTGCCCAGCCCCATTACCGTGTGGCTGTGCCAGAGGACACACCTGTGGGCACTGAGCTGTTACGGGTAGCAGCTTCTGATGCTGATCCTGGACCCCATGGTCTGGTACGCTTCACAATCAGCTCTGGGGACCCTGAACACCTCTTTGAGCTGGATGAAAGCTCGGGTGCCCTCCGGTTGACACGACAGCTAGACCGAGAAGTCCAGGCCCAGCATCAACTGGTAGTTGAGGCAGCTGACCCCCCTGGAACCCACTTTGCTCTGGTGCCAGTTACTGTTGAGGTACAAGATGTCAACGAGCACGGGCCTGCCTTTCCCCTGATTACCCTGAGTGCCAGCTTGCCTGAGAACCAGCCTCCAGGAACATTGGTCACCACACTCCATGCCCTGGATAAGGACACCGGGGCCTTTGGGAGGCTCCACTACATGATACTCGAGCCAGGGTTAGGACCAGGCCTGGGAGCCACACACTGGGATATGTTTGCTTTGAATGGCTCATCAGGTGAACTTCGGGCAAGGGTGCCTTTCGACTATGAACATACCCGTAGCTTTCAACTGCTTGTGGGAGCAGCAGATGCGGGGAACCTCTCGGCCTCAGTCACCTTGTCTGTCCTGGTAACTGGTGAAGATGAGTATGATCCTGTCTTCCTAGCACCTTCATTCCACTTTCAGGTACCTGAGGGTGCTCGTCGGGGCTACAGTCTAGGCCAAGTTAAGGCCACAGATGAGGATGGAGGTGCTGATGGTGTGGTCCTGTACTCTCTTTCTGCTCCCTCCCCATATTTTGGGATCAACCAGACCACAGGAGCTCTCTACCTTCGCGTGGACAGCCAGGCTCCAGGCACAGGGACCAGTGAAGCCGGGGGAGGGGGCCGGGCAAGGCGGGAGGCACCCAGGGAGTTACAACTTGAAGTGGTGGCTCGAGGGCCCTTGCCTGGAGCCCGAAGCGCTGCAGTCCCTGTGACTGTGGACATAACCCACACGGCTCTAGGCTTAGCCCCTGACCTCAATCTGCTCTTAGTGGGTGCTGTGGCAGCCTCGCTGGGTGTGGTGGTGGTACTGGCACTAGCAGCCTTGGTGTTGGGGCTGGTACGTGCCCGTGCTCACAAGGCAGAAGCAGCCCCAGGGCCTACTCTTCCACCTACCCCACTCAGCACCAGCTCCCTGCAAAAGCCAGGCCGGGATGCCCCCAGCCCCCCACATTCTGAACACCTTTATCACCAGACATTACCTGGATATGGTGGACCTAATACAGGTGGTCCTTACCCCCGCGGTGGCTCCCTGGACCCTTCCCACTCCAGTGGGCGTGGTTCTGCAGAGGCAGCTGAAGATGATGAGATACGGATGATCAATGAGTTCCCCAGAGTGGCCAGCGTTGCTTCTTCATTGGCTGCCCGGGGCCCTGACTCTGGCATCCAACAGGATGCTGATGCCGATGGACTAAGCGATACCTCTTGTGAGCCACCTCCACCTGATGCTTGGTACAAGGGTCGGAAGGCCGGGCTGTTGCTCCCAGGCCCTGGTCCAGGGCTCTACCGAGAGGAAGGTCCACCAGCTGCCAGCACTGCTGGGGCCTTCCTAGGGGGCTGTGGTCTGAGCCCTGCCCCTCCTGGAGACTATGGTTTCCCAGCTGATGGCAAGCCCTGTGTAGCAGGGGCACTAACAGCCATTGTGGCGGGTGAAGAAGAGCTCCGGGGCAGCTACAACTGGGACTACCTGCTGAGCTGGTGTCCCCAGTTCCAGCCACTGGCCAGTGTCTTCACTGAGATTGCTCGGCTCAAGGACGAGGCACGGCCCTGCCCACCTGCACCCCGCATTGATCCCCCACCCCTCATTACTGCCGTGGCCCACCCTGGAGCCAAGTCTGTACCCCCTAAGCCAGCTAGCTCCTCTTCAGGCCCAGGAGTCCGTGGCCCCTTCCTACCCACTCACCGCTCCCCCATTAGCCATGAAGGATCCCTGTCCTCAGCTGCCATGTCTCCCAGTTTTTCACCTTCGTTGTCACCGCTGGCTGCCCGCTCCCCTGTTGTCTCCCCCTTTGGGGTGGCACAAGGACCCTCCGCCTCAGCTCTGAGCGCAGAGACAGGCCTGGAGGCCCCTGATGAGGCAGAGCTACATATCTAGACTGGAAAGCTCCCAGGGCCCCCTGCGTAGTCATGAGGACACAGGATGAGCCCACTGGCCTGGCCCCTAGAGGCCTCTCCTCAGTTCCATCTCCTCCCATCCCTAGGTTGGGGCAAGGAATTACTCCAGGGTCCATTGATTCCCCCTGGTGGGGACAATATCTGGCTCCCCAGAGATACCCCATCCTAGACAACAAATTCAGTCACCAACCCTGACAGAGGGGCCCTAACGGGCCCAGCCTAGATTCCCCCAGGGCTCGGCATATATATCCCTTGGGGCCCAGGACCCAGCATATATATACCCTGCCTATTGGCCCTAGTGTATACAACTCTTGAGGCCCAGCATATACAAAGGCCCAGCTTACATCCCTTGGTCTCCAGGAATCAGTATATGCATATCTCGGGTCCCCAGACCTGGGCTTATCATATATATATCCCCCAGAGCCCAAAGTTGACACCAGTATGTATACCTTCCTGACCACTCCCTTCTCTTAGGCCTCCTATCTTCAAACTGAAGCCCCACGTGCACACAATCTACCAAGTCTACGAGAGCTGGCACCAGACATCCTTGGCTAGGAGTCCTACCAGGAGAAATTATCCAATCTCTAACCCTCATCCTAAATGGTCAGACATTTCATCCATCCTCTGCTTGGAACTTTCTCCTCCAAGAAAGCAGAAAATTCTGGTCTTCAGTAAACCTCCCCCAACCGGACCTGGGTCAAGACCATCCTCAGGCCTCCCAGAATTGGCTCAGGAGCAACACTTGTCCTCATTATCTCCCCAAACTGCCTTTTCTTTTCCTTCCTCTGCCTGGCTCTGACATCTCCCAGGACCAATACCCTGCTGGTTTTCCCATTTTATAAAACTACGCTTCCCAGAACTGAGCATGGTGATGTCTATTAGCAGGATCTGCCTCTTAGGTTCCTCTTTTCTTTCCCCTGGTTCCAACGAGCACCAGCACAGTCCTTCCACTTCCCCTCCCCCAGTCCCAACCCAGGGTGGGTGGGAGGGTAGGGATGGGTGAGGGGGCTGCTTCTTGAGCCCTGTCTTCAGGGCTGGTCTCCCTGAGCCCAGGAGAGAAGGCGCAGGTCAGGCTGAGTCTCCAGGACCTAAGGTGCTCAGGCAAGTGGGAAGGAGGATGTCAGTGCTCAGAATTGAGGGGAATAGGAAAGGGGGGTGGAGGCGGGGCAGGGCGTAGGGGGGGGGAGTGGGGGAGTGGGGAGGAGGAGACCTCTCTAGGAAACCAGAAATCCGAGAGGGGACACTGCCGGGGAAGGATAATCAAGAGGCGGGACTCTGCCCTAGGGATATTGGAGGGTTGGGGCTTAGAGAAGGAGTTCTGTCCTGGGGGCTCGGAGGGGCGGGACTCTGCTGTGGTGAGACCCAGAGATCTATGCCCTGGAGAGCTCAGGGCGGGGGCTCTGCCCGGGGGCCTCTCCGGCTCCCAGAATCCCCCCCGCCCAAGGCCCCGGACCCTTATTTATTGGGTGAGGGGGCGCTCAAGCTGCCCTCGGACCCAGACCCAAAGTGCCAAATACTCTCACTCCGGAGCCTTAATAAAAAAGACTGTTTGTACCTGGAGCTGCCTCCCTTTGTTTGGGGGTGTCGTGCGCGGACGGGGGTGCTGAGGGGCTTCACGCGTGCGGCGAGGGGGGGTGCTTCTGTGGGGGGGGGGCCGTCCCAGGCACTGGGTCTGTGCGTGTCTGGTGTCGGGGCGGGGTCCCCCGGGGCCCCTCCCCTGCCCCGCCCCAAGGTGGCCCGGGGCCCAGGCGGCGCAGGGTTCGGTCGGGGCCCCAGAGCCAGCCATGAGGTCGGAAGCTCGGTTAGCTCGGGGCCGGGCCGGGGCTCGGGGCCGGGGCTCGGGGCCGGGGCTCGGGGCCGGGCCGGGGCTCGGGGCTCGGGGCCGGGCCGGGGAGGCTCCGGGCCGGGCCGGCCCCGCTCACTCCGCTCTCCCCCCTGTTCCGCAGCGTCCCCGGGGCCCTGCTGCTGCTGCTCGGCGCCTTGTGCGTGGGTGCCCGAGGCCCCGGCCCGGAGCCCGACCAGGCTTTGCAGTGAGTGCTCGCCCCCAGCCCCGGCCGGGCGCCCCGCCCCCACATCTGCCCCCAGACTCTCCCTTCTTCCTTGTGGCTGAGCTGACCAGAGTCCCTGAAGGACAGGGATCATTTCCCTTCTCCCCTTCCCACGACCCTTCCTCAGACTCCTGTCCTTCGCCCCCCGAAGCCCTTCCAAGCCACGGCCCTTGACTCCCAGCTTCCCCTGCCTTCTCCCTCCCCCCAAGCAGGTCTTTCGGGAGGCCCCCACCCCAACACTCTTTAGTCCCCGTTCTCCCGTGAGCCCAGGTCTGGGACGAGCCTCCTCCAAGCTGAGCCACAATCCCCCACGCACCCACCCACGTGCGCGCACACAGCCCTGCCCCATCTCCCCAGGCCGCCGCCGGGCTGGGTGTCCATTGGCCGTGCGGGAGCGGACGAGGCGCTGAGCCTGACTTTCGCTCTGAGACAGCAGAACCTGCAGCAACTCCAGAAGCTGGTGCAGGATGTGTCGGACCCTGACTCCGCCCGATACGGTGTGTGTGTGTGTGTGTGTGTGTGTGTGTGTGTGTGTGTGTGTGTGTGTGTGGTGGAGGGGGCCCAGGGGCTTCCCGACACGGATACATATTGGAGGAAAGATTTCCCATGGCCAAAGTGGAAGAATGGGGGAGGGGGGTGCATAGGGTAGTATAGGCTGATTATTAATTGCAGTGGAACCCATAAAGTTTCCAGTGACGCAATGACTAAATCCAATGGGGGGTTTTTTTAGTTTTCTTTTTTATTGACTAATGAAGTTTTTGAAATTGGGAACCAAACCTTTCTCCTGGATACTCTACTGCATTGGTTTTTCAGGACAACTGACTCGGATTTCTTCCTGTATCTCTGAACCATACCTTCCTCTTTCATTATATCTAATCCTCTGACCAGTTTCTTAAAGTGTTAACCTATATGTAGGTGATTCTCAAGGTTATAAATCCAATCCTAAGGGTCAGTCCTTACTTTCCAAACTGGCTAAGTGAAACCTAGGAAACTGTGGAAGGTTACAAATTCTAAGGAAAAGTACATCATGAGCAAAGGCTCTGATAAGATAGTTCTTTTTAACTGGACTATATTGTCATATCAGGAAAAGAGCCCTGGATCTGGTGTCCAAATGTCTGCAGAAACCCTAAAAAAGAATTGTGATGACAAAGGAATGGAAAGGTAAAAATCATCAGGAAGAGATCTGTGATGAGATGAGCTAGCACCCCCCCCCACACACACACACACACAGATCTGGACCCATTCAGCCTTCAGTTTTCTCCCTTGAAAGCTGGGACTGAACTTCAACCTTTGTTCACAAGAGATTTACTGAAAATAGCAACGAATTCCTGTGATCCACCTTTCCTCTCATCCCATCAGGGAAGTACCTGTCTCTTGAAGATGTAGCTGCACTGATCCGACCATCAACACTCACTTTTACCACTGTACACGAATGGCTTCAGGCAGGTGGAGCCCATGATTGCCAAACAGTAATCACTGAGGACTTCCTAACTTGCCAGATGACTGTCCAGTGAGTGGGGGATTAGCTGCCCTATGAAAGAGGGTTAAGGGACTGTAAAGGTTCTCCCCATACCCCTGCTCTTCTAATAATCACTGACTCCCAGTTCTATGACTTCTGACCCTCAGGCAAGCAGAGCAGCTCCTTCCTGGGGCAGAGTTCCATCACTTTATTAATTACCAGAAAGAAACCCGTGTTGTGAGGTCTCCAAGTCCATACAGCCTCCCTGAGGCCCTGGCTGCCCATGTGGATTTTGGTAATTGGTTTGGGGGAGATTGGAAATGGGGAAGGGAGGGAAATAGGGTCCTGCCTAGAAGCTAATTCCTCTTCTTCCCAACTCATAGTGGGTGGACTGCACCGATTTCCTCCAACATCTTTCCTACAGCAAAGGAGAAAGTCACAGGATTCCAGAAACATACACTTGGGGGTGACCCCAGCAGTGATTCGTAAGAAATACAATCTGACTGCACAAGATGTGGGCTCTGGGACACTCAACAATAGCCAGGCCTGTGCCCAAGTGAGCCTCTTTGCTCTATGTGATATACTCCATTGAGAAGAGAAACTGAGCCATCACTCTCTTTTCCCCAGCTGACCCCCGTTTCCCTCTCTTATTCCATTCCTTGTGTCCCTCTAGTTCCTGGAGCAGTACTTCCATGAAAGTGACCTGGAAGAGTTCATGAAGCTCTTTGGGAAGAGCTTCCCTCACAAAGATTCAGTCAGCCGAGTGATTGGGCAGCAAGGGGAAGGCCGAGCTGGACTGGAAGCTAGTTTAGATGTGGAGTACCTCATGAGTACTGGAGCCAACATCTCCACCTGGGTCTACAGCAACCCTGGTAGGCCACCCACCCTTCCCAGCTCCCAAACCCATATTGGAGAATCCTAAGAATTGTCAGAAACAGAGATTAAAGAGATGCCCCCAGAAACCCTCCAAACCTAAGGAACCTTGCTTTTTTTGGAGGATGAAATGTAACCAATATGGTTGACTGGCCCCCCCAGAGAGGGGTTAAGGAAGAAAGCTGACCTTGGCATGTCTGGCTCCCCTACCTAAAGGTAGGGGGGAAGATGACCTTAGAATCTCTGATCCTCAGGTCGGCATGAGGCCCAGGAGCCTTTCTTGCAGTGGCTCCTCGTGCTCAGTAATGAGTCTTCATTACCTTTGGTACACACCGTGAGCTATGGGGATGATGAAGATTCACTTAGTACAGCCTACCTTCTCCGTGTCAACACCGAGCTTATGAAGGCTGCTGCCCGAGGCCTCACCTTGCTCTTTGCTTCTGGTACTGATGCTGAGGACTTCCATCCTGATATGAGATGGAAGGGAGACACCAGGGAGCCACCTCCCCTCTGCCCAACCCCTTACCATGCTCCAGTACAATGGATTCCTAACCCTGAGCTCTTCTTATAGGAGCCTCTTATGGGAGGTTCCTTCCCCAAACCAAGATTTCCCCTCTCTTCCCTAGCTGGTGACCCTTTGCTCCTATCCCTAACTTCCCTGTCCCCAGGCCTCTTCAAGGACACCCTCATTTTTTCCCCTTCTTGACATTCCTGACTTCAGAGACTAACTCCTCATCTGTCCCTGTTTTTTCCATCAGGGGACAGTGGTGCCGGATGTTTATCAGGTCCAAAAGGAAACGTATTTCGACCCTCCTTCCCAGCCTCCAGGTAACCACTGTTACCCTCTTCCCCACCATCACATAGCTACTACTTTCTCAAGCTTATAACTCCAAACTGAGACACTCTTCTCTTAATGGTGACTTTTGAGACCTTCTAATCTATGGCTCAGGCCATATGACTGGCTTGCTGACCTAAATCCCTAAATGCTAATCCTGTGACTTTTGTATCTACAGCCCCTATGTTACAACAGTGGGTGGGACTGCCTTCAAGAATCCTTTCCTGATTGTAGAAGAGATGGTCGACTACATCAGTGGTGGTGGCTTCAGTAATATCTTCCCAAGGCCTGAGTACCAGGTGTGAGAATGATAACTGAGTCCCTCCTAGGCTTCAGAAGAGCTCAGTCCTGAACCCTGAGGAAGGGCATGACCTTTCTGAATATTCCTAGTCTGAGAAAGATAATTGCATCTGGATCTGAGAAGGAGAATCAGGCTAGGCTCAGAGTCCCCATGAATGTTTCCTCTCACTCTTCAGGATAAAGCTGTGTCCCAGTTTTTGAATTCTTCCACCAAACTGCCTCCATCCCGTTGTTACAATTCAAGTGGCCGGGCCTATCCTGATGTGGCTGCGCTCTCTGATGGCTATTGGGTGGTTAGCAACCATGTACCCATTCCTTGGGTATCCGGCACCTCGGTGAGACCCTTAGATGACCCTGTCTTCTCCAGTCCGTCCCCATCCCAATTCTCATTCCTCATACCTTACTGAGAGTCTCTATGATCTTTCCTATCCCTTGATTCCTAGTTCCGTCATACCCTTTTCTTCCTCAGGTCACAAATTATCCCCAGTGTTCATCCCACCAAGTAGAAAAGCATGCTGCTTTCCCCACTCCTTATGTTCTTGGTAGCATGCATCCTTTCCCTCTTCCACAGGCATCAACCCCTGTGTTTGGGGGGATTCTGTCCTTAGTGAATGAACAGCGACTCCTGAAAGGCCGTCCTCCTCTCGGTTTCCTCAACCCTCGACTCTACAAAATGCAGGGCCTTGGGCTATTTGATGTGAGTTGGGGGGGAGGGACAGGGGGAGTCAGAGTAGAAATGAAAGGGTAAAATGGGTGACATAGAGAGGCCAGTGATGGTAGGGAATATGGGAGGATTTGGGGATATTTGGGCAGGTCTCAGGTATAACTCTTTTCCTTTTACCCACAGGTGACTGTAGGCTGCCATATGGCTTGCATATTTGATGAGGAGCTAGGAGGTCAAGGATTCTGTTCCAGGCCTGGCTGGGACCCAGTCACAGGGTGGGGGACTCCCAATTATCCTGCCCTGTTGAAAGCACTGCTAGACCCTTGAGACTTGATCTTACCCTGTTCTGACCCCCACCCTGCTGCAGGTACTATTTGATCCTTACTTTCACACACAATCTCTTCTTTGCACTGAAGTGACTCCTGCAATAACTAATCCTACAACTTCCATAAGGACTGATCACCATCACTATCCCCTCATCCAGTATTTGTAGGGCTTAATTCGTCCTGTTTCTCCTGTTTTTCCTACCAGGCTGTTGAAGGCAAACCTGTCCCAGGCAGACAGAGTTAGTATAGATGTCCTCATGGGTGTTCCTCTTCCCACTTGTACACTAGGACTTTGCTCATTGTGTCAGCATATGCACAAAAATAAAGCCTGTGTTCCGTTCCCTACAACCTTCTGAATTGCTTGAGGAGAAGAGGGGACATGGTTTCCCTAATCTTCAGAGAACAGGGCTGGAGCCTGAACCTTGGACCTAGAAATTCTTAGCACAGATCAGTTAGATATCTGATAGGCCCAATCTATTCTCTTAGTTTGGAAAAGAAAATTGAGTGTAGAAAGTAGAGAGGATTTGCTCAAGGTCAACCTCAGAGTCACAAATGTTAATAGTCTGGCATATATTCACCAGAACATGTTGTCTTGGTAACAAGGTTTGAGAGTTTTTCTGCATCTCTAAAGAATTAAGACAACACTTTGGGGCAACTAGGTGGCACAGTAGATAGAGCACCACCTCTGAAGTCAGGAGGAGCCAAGTTCAAATCCGGTCTCAGAGACTTAATAATTACCTAGCTATTTAACTTTGGGCAAGTCACTTAACTCTATTGCCTTGCAAAAAGCAAAAACAACAACAACAAAAAAAGCCCAAGACTTCTCTGGAATCCAGAAATAACATTTGTTAATGATCAATAAGCTAGACTTCTTGCATGAGAGGTTTGCAACTTAGGCCAGAGTTTTTAAAGGCCTTGCTTTCAGAAGGCTTTGCTTTCAATAGGTTGTTCAGAGAGGGGTTGTTTTTATGGGGGGAACACATAGCTTTGGAAATATTTCTTATTTGGTTACCCAGAATGCATACAGAAAAACCTATTTGGGAGGAGGTATTAGTTTTTGATAATGATATTACAATTAACTTCAGCGTAACTCTAGCACTTTTCATCGTAAGTTCACCAAAGGACAGTAAAGAAAGGTAGTGCTCATGTTTTGCTCTAGGCTTAGAATTCTCAGGTCCATGTTCCTGTAGTACTATTTTTTATTGGCTGGCTTAAACAGGCATTAGGTTAGGTATGCTTGTTATTCTATTCTAATGGGGTCCTATGGAGGAGTCAAGGAATTGAGGCTGGGGTCATTAGAGGATCTATGTTCCATCAAACTCTCAGGGAAGTGAATTAGCATCCACTTTGGTCCACCCCTTTAGCTAACTCATTCCCTTACTGACATTACAGGATAGATCAGGGGGCCCTAAGCCTTATCTCCTTGTCATCTGCTGAGTCAAAATAAGTTCTTGAGATTCTCATCTTAATTTTTACTGCTAGTAACTCCAGGGCAGAAAATTTAAGTGGGGAATGCACCAAATGCTCCAAATCTTCGCTTTGCTTTTAGAAAACCGTTGGCTAGGGCAAGCAGAAGATAAGCTTGGCTGTAAATGGGATAGGAAGAAGTATGATCCATGCAATCACCTTTCTCCCTGTGAATAGTAAATACAATTTTTTTGCAAGGCAATAGGGTTAAGTGACTTGCCCAAGGTCACACAGCTAGGTAATTATTAAGTGTCTGAGGCTGGATTTGAACTCTGGTCCTCTTGACTCCGGGGCCAATGCTCTATCCACTGTGCCATCTAGCTGCCTCTTAGTAAATAAAATTTTAAAAATTTACTCTGGGACAAATATAGATATTTATAATATTTGATATTATGTGACAAAAGCATTAGATTTAAAAAACAAAGTGTCTACAAAATCTGTTGCAAGTCATCCAAGTTTACATTAACTCACAATTTTACAGCACTTTACAATAACACTGTCAGGTATGTAGCAGTGTTTTTACAAATGTTCATCAGTCCTATCCAAGTCTTTGTGACGCTACTTGGGGTTTTCTTGGGAAAAAGATCCTGGAGGGATTTACCATTTCTCTAGCACATTTTCCAAATGGGGAACTAAGGCAAACAGCGTGAAGTGATTTGCCCAGGGTCACACAGCTCTGAAGTGTCCGCGCCAGATTTAAACTCATGAGATTTTTTTATACCTGATCTCAAGCCCGGTGTTGTAGCTGCTCATAGTGGCAAAAAAGTAATGTTGAACAGAAATACGTGATTTTACAAAGGAAACAGCCACTTGCAAAAAATGTTGGATATGTTTATGATGTGCACAATTTAAACATAAAGGATATTTAACAAAAAATGGTAAAAACAGATCAAGTTAAAGGGAAGTTGCTTGCCCGTCCAAGTCCAACAGCTAATTAAGGTTGGCTTTCTCATGCCAAGTCAGAGACTTTTCCCCTATTTCAAGTTTTTACTGGAAAACCTACAGGATGAAGGGGCTCCATTATTGAGAAGCTCCTTCAGTCAGTATCTAAGGGGGACTATGGCCCATGTCCAAGGAGAAGAGGGTCAGAGGAAAATGCCACTCCTAGGCAGGAAGAGGGAAGAAAACAAATGCCTCTGATTTTGGGGGTGGTTTCCCAGAACAAAGGAATTTTGGTCACTTAAAACCAGACAAGCCTAGCAATTTATGAAGGAACAAAGCAGACCTCTGTGTAGTCGAGGCTGCGAGCTGGGGGTGGCCCGGCGCCAGCGAGTGCGGGCAAGGAGAACCGAGCGGCGGCTTCTGGGAAGGGACGCGATGAACGAGGGTCGGCCCTACGCGTGCTCCGTTTCTAAAAGCGCGGGGGGGCCTCTTGGTGAATAAAACCAGAATTCCCGAAGAGTGCTGTGTCGCGCAGTAACATCGCACCTTTGTAGCACTGTGTTGGGGGGTCACGGGGTGCCCGGTCCTCCCTGGCTCTTACCACCTCCTGCCGGAGGTCAGTTACGCTCGGCGCAGGAAGTGGGGGGGCGGGCCCAGGAAGGTGAAGCCCTCGGAGCGCAGCCGCGGACCGGAAGGGGCGGGGCCCAGACTTCACGCAGTCTCCGTGGCCTCCGGAGGCCCACTTGAACGCAGAAGGGCCGGTTTCTATGGCAACTCTGCCGTTCCGCAGACCCTTTTAGTCTCGCGGCTCGCTGAGGCCCAGGGGGCGGGGCTACGCGGCAGCCAATGGGAAGCGTAGGCGGGCTCCTCGGCGTGGCCGTCTCGCGGATCCGGCGGGGTCGGAAGTAGGCGGAAGTCCCTTGAGGGCGGGGAAGAGGAAGGAGCGTGAACGGAAGCGGAAGCGGCCTCGGCAGCGGCGCCGTCCTCCCGGCCCTGGGCCTCGGGTCCCGTCCCCTCTCCCCGCCTCCCGCCCGGCGCCATGAGCGGCAGCGGCGCGGACCCCGAGGCGGGCCCGGCCCCCGCCCCTGCCCCGCCGGGCCCGGCCCCGACCCCCACCCCCACCCCGGCCCCAGTCCCGACCCCAGCCCCGGCGCCGGCCCCCGCCCTGGCCGAGAGCAAGGCCAGCCCCGCGGGAGGCGCGGGCCCCGGGCCCGGCCGGGGGGACACGTCGGACCGCCGGGCCTCTGGTGAGCGGGGAGCGCGGGGGGCGCGAGGCGGAGCCCGCCGGGGGGGCGGGGAGCCGGAGGGCCCCGGGGCGCCCCCGCGGGACGGAGGCGCAGCCCCGCGCGAGGCTGCTGCCGGGCGGCGAGGACCGGGTGCGGCCGGCCAGGCGCCCTCCCGGCCCCCGAGAGCCCCCGAAGGGGCGGCGGAGGGCGAGCCCGGGGGGCCAAGCAGTGCGTCCCCTCCCCCTCTCCACCTTCATTTGAAACGTGTCGTCCGTCTGTCCTCCGGCAGTGCCAGTGTCCGCGGCGGGGGGGACGGCGCCCCCCGAAGGTGCCATGTCCAACGGGGTGTACGTACTCCCCGGCGCTGCCAACGGAGAGGTCAAGCCGGTCGTGTCCAGCACGCCCCTGGTGGACTTCCTCATGCAGCTGGAAGACTACACGCCCACAGTACGTGCGGCCGCGCCCCCGGCAGCCCCTCTTCCCGGCCCGGTGGGCCACTCACACTCCCTGGCCGGCATTCTTCTTCAGCTAGCATTAACGGAAAAATCTTTTCTTCCTTAGCCTACGAGAAATAGCAGCTTCTCCCAAAGCTTGAGAGCTCCTTTCTCCATGAGGCTTTCCCCAGTTACAGAACCCTCCTCCTCTTCCTGACTATAGATAGGTGTGCAAACACACAAACCCCCCCCCCCCCAAACAAGGGCCGGTTTTGCTTTTCTTTGATAATCAAGTATGTTCTGAAGGATGGATTGAAGATTTGTTGCATTCTTAGATTCCAGATGCTGTTACTGGCTACTATCTAAACCGAGCTGGGTTTGAAGCCTCTGATCCCAGAATGTAAGTGATTTGGGACAGGAAATCGTCCCCAGCATCTAATGGGCATCTGTGGCTCCTTCCTGTACAGCAAGTACAGACTTCAGCTTGAGGGAGGGCTGGTTTTATCCCCACATGCCAACTCCTTCTACCTTCCCAGTGTCCGGCTCATCTCCCTGGCAGCCCAGAAGTTCATCTCTGACATTGCCAATGATGCCCTGCAGCACTGCAAGATGAAGGGCACCGCCTCAGGCAGCTCCAGGAGCAAGAGCAAAGTGAGTATTGAGACTAGATGATGTTTGTCCTTCGTTCTTGAAGACAACCTTGTCATCGAGGGAGGTGATGCCATGAAAAGCACAAATAGAATTTGAGGGAGGGCTGTGCAGAGTCACCAGCCTCAATTTCTCCTCCAGAGAGCTATCTGGGTCCAGATATGAATTGGGTCGACTGGAGATGGCCCAAGATTGAGGCAGTCAAGGTCACACAGCTAGTCAATGTCAAATGTCTGAGGTTGCATTCAAACTGCCATCCTCCTGACTTGCTAGCCCCTGTTACCAAGCTTACCCTGACTAAGCTGGTGATGTGATAAATCCTCATCTGGGGTTCTTGGTGGCATTTGGAACTTCGGAAACGGGGATTATCATCCCATTTTAAAATGTTTTGCCTTATACTATTATTGCTCTTTCATCTTGCTTTCCAAGGACCGGAAGTATACCCTGACCATGGAAGATCTGACCCCTGCACTCAGCGAGTATGGCATTAATGTCAAGAAGCCGCATTATTTCACCTAAACTCACCTCTTCCCTGGCTGGCCTGGGTGTGTGTGTGTATGTGTGTGTGTGTGTGTGGGTGTGTGCACATTCATCGCGGTCTTTCTTCCCCACCTACCCCCACATCAGCCTGTTTTCATAATAAATCTTTATTGTGACTGAGGCAGGTGGCTGCTCCTCCCATACTGGGGAGACACGGAGAAGTGGGGCTTGGCGTGATGTGAAACAAAGCGCTGAGCCTACCCCCCATCCCCCAAGGTTGGCAGATGGGAGGGGGGTAGCCCCTAAAGCTGGGAGGGCTGAGGTGGTTGTACCGTTGTTAGGGGAGGAAGGGGCCCTGGGGCCTGCTGCTAGGAAGAGGGTATAGGATCCCCCTTTCCCCCTGTAAGGCTCTATTTGTCCTGCATCTTTTCCAGGATGGGCACAATCATATCAAACTTGGGCCTCTTGGCTGGGTCCTCATTCATGCAGATCTTCATGAGTTTACACACATGTGGGGAGATACCTGGAGGAATGGTAGGTCGAAGGCCTTCCAGGGCAACCTACAAGCAGCAAGAATCCCAGGTTAAGGATCTCTGTCCCATAAACCTGCTTCTCCCCTCCCCTTGCCCTCAACATGCCCCTGCAACCTCAGACCTTCATGCCAATTCCATGTTGGAGAGGTCAGCAAATGGCACCTCCCTTGTCACTAGTTCCCACAACAGTACTGCAAAGCTCCACATGTCTGCAGAACGACGATTAATCTCCTCTGGCTTCTTCTGCAGGGCTGGATCAGGAGAGGATTGGGATAAGAACCTGATTCTTCCCCTATCCCCCACCTCCCAAATAAATCTGCTTCTGTCTTCATCCCCCCCTACCCTCAGGAGCCACCCAGGCAGGGGCATACATGCGCCCTGGACACTGGAAGGAGAATTTCACATCAGCCATGCTGATACGGGCAGTCATGTCCTCATCGATCTAGGGGGAAAGACAAAGCTGGTTGTAGTGGGAATCTGCTGAAGAGACAGTTGAATTAGACATAACAGGTACACTGCAGCCTTAAGCCTCACCATGACACTTCGGCTGTTGAGGGCGTGCCGGGGTATGAGGGGCTCCAGTGTATGCAGAAAGGCCATCCCCCGGGCCATATCCAGAGCAAACTTGACTGCTTGAGTCTGGTCAACAACAAAATCTGGGAGAAGGAAAGTTCATAAAAGAGGAAAGGTGTTACCCTAAGTCAACTATCTTTAGGCTCCTACTCCTGCCCCTACCCTCTGGTGTCCCCAGCTGTAATCCCTCTTATAATCACTCACTGGTCCCTTCATGAAGTACGTTGTAGAGGGAGCCATAAGGCATCCAGTGGGTGATGAGAGTGGGTCTGGGGGCAGGGGGTGCCTGGCAAGCTCCCAACACAGGCAGCACATTAGGGTGTGAAAAAATCCTGCAAAAGACAAGACAATTCACATGCTGCTCTGTCCCTTTATGCCCCCCCTTCTCCCCCCCACCCCAGGCACCAACTTCCCCACCTCAGTTTGGGATATTCCTCATTAAAGTCTCTGCTCTTCCTTGTGCTCCAGTCACGAATCTTCAGCATCTTGATGACGATGTCATTCCCCTGCCATCGACCCTTCCACAGCTGGGTTGGGACAGGCAGGATCAGGTTAGGGAAGAGGGCCAGGTAAGATAATATCACAGAATTTGGAACTAGAAGGGACTTGAGGATCAATCCCACTGATATTACAAATGAAACTAAGTCTAAGTGAGATCACAAATAACTTATTCATACAGTAAGCAAAGCTGGAGCCAAACCCCAGTTTGTCTCTTGAATCCAGGGCTTTTCCCCACTAGGCAGTAAGCTATGTAGAGGAATGGTTAGAGGGCAAGAGGAAGCACAATACAAAATTACTGGCATGACCAAGAGGCTTGGGAGGGAGAAGGATATGGTTAGGAGGTCAAGGCTAAGGCAGTTAGGGGATCTGGGCTTGAAACTAAGGGGTTCTTAAGGTCACCTCTCCTGACTGGTTCTCGTTGAGTTTCACCATCATGTTGAGCTGCTTGAAGTCGATGCCTGAGTGTTTATTCAGGGTGCCGTTCCCTGAGAGGAGTGGGGTATTAGATAGGGGAGCTATATAGGGGCTGTTCCCTGAAGGGAGGTGGGGGGATGGGGGAAGGTATCCAGGGCCAATCCCTTAAGAGGATAATGGAATTGGGGGAGGTGTGGAGTCCACTGAGGAGTAGATTGTTAAGGGAGGTACATAAAAAGTTGTTGGGTGTCTCCAAACTCACTGGGTCGAGTACGAGTTGTCCCTTTCCAGAATGTATCTTTGTATGGGATACGGCCCATGGGTTGGCCCAACTTCTCTGCACGTTCTGAGAAGGAAAGTAATAAAGATGCAATTCCACATGGTGACAGGAAAGCTGGCCTCCTGATATACAATCTAGTAGAGCAGAGAAGGCTTACCCCGGAGGATGTCTCGAAGTGGGGCTTTGGCCTTGTCCACTGGCATCTCCCCATACTTGTTACAGATGCTGATCAGTGCTCCACCAGCTACGAGGTCCTGGGGAAGGAATGAGCATTATGGGCCATTTCCTGTCCCTACCCCACAGTATGAGTTCATAGCATTCACTTTTCTCCTGTAACTCCCTTTGGCGATCAGGCATCTATCTGATCACAAGTGAAATAAGGGGAGTCCTCACCTCTGCCACTTGGTCCTGGCCCCAGAAGCAGGCATAATGAAGGGGTACATTGCCATGTTCATTCACTGCATTTATGTCAGCCTTGTATTGTAACAACTGGGGATAAACAGTAGAGATAGTTATGCATCCCTTTAACTTGGCACCTCAGACAACTGTCCTAAGTATCAGCCTCATCCAATGCCAAATTATCCTTTTCTCTCAGGCCTTTGGTGAGCCTGAACTCTAGTTCACACAACAAGAAGGGAAGGGATGCCTACTTTCTGCACAATGTCACGGTGCCCATGGCTGGCTGCTAGGTGGAGGGGGGTATCATCACCCCTGTTCATCACATTGATTCGGGCCCCCCTCATGATCAGCATTTCAACCACAGCTGAACGACCTTCTCGGCAGGCCCAGTGCAAAGGAGAGAAGCCATGGTCATCCCTAGGAAGTGGAAATAAACATGGTCATAACTCAGATTTCTACACTATCTTGATCTTTATAAAGTACTTTCAGCCACTACCCCAGGCTGTAAAAATAACATTCACTTTATTAGAAATCAAATGATTTAAGGTCACAGCATGGCTAAAGGGTTGGTATGGGGGGGGGGGGGAAGTAGAACAAAACTGGCCTAGACTCATGCAATTTCCATTTCTAACTGATCCTGGCTATGTAACCGTGGACAGGTCATCTAAGCTCCATAAACTTCAATTTCCTAATCTATAAAATGGAGGAAATTGATGTGTGCACATAAGTGAAGAAAACATTTTGTAAAACTAACCTGAGGGATCGTCTTTTTAAAAGGGGTGAAACAGAGATGGAACTTGGAGGCTGACAAAACAACTGGAAGAAATCAGACATCAGAATCTTAACTAGAAGAGGGGCAATAGTCACTGACCCAGACAATCCTAAAGAGTTCTAGTAAAACTCTAGGTTCCTAGAGGCTAAGAACTGAGGGGGAAGCCAGAAGCTGTCAGGGATGGGCTGGGCTCCAGCGGAGGGCCTCTGGTCAAATGGCCATAAAAGGAAATTCCCACAAGGTCCAGGGGTAGGAAGGCTACCCAAGGAGAGTGAGGAGGCAGGCCTGGGGTGGGGCAAGGGCTCCAGGAGGGCTGGGGACTGGCTAGTCTAAGGAGGAGGGGTGTGGCTAGGCCTAAAGGAGTTAGGTCATTTCCCAGAGGGGAGGAGCAGGGGTACTAGTTTACTAGCTATTGGGCTACTCCCTTCTGCCTCTTTCATCTACAAATATAACTTACAAATCCAAACCCACACTGCTCCAGTCTACACTTCACCCAGAATTTCCTCTAAAACAGCTGAACTGACTTTCTAGTATGTGCTTTACCTTCTAGGTAGCTCTAATCACATGGAGCCTAAACCCCTTTTTAACATGACAGGACCTCCAATCCCCTATCTGGTCAAACCCTAAGTAATCAAGAGGGCAAGGCAGACATTAAGATTTGGCTTCCCAGTTCATTAGTTTTCAACAATATAATCATATCCATGCTCATGAACATCATCCATGAGCCTCTTCGATCAAGAATATGAAATTCTTCTATCCTATTTCTCCCTGTGCCTTTACTCCTACAAAACTAATCACTGTATTGCTGAGAGATACTAGAAGTCACCTAACTGTGCTGCTTGTTGTATTTTCTAGAAAAATTTCAAACGGGCCTGATTGATTCCCCTTAACTCTTTTTGCTCTGGCAAAGTCCATCTCTTATCCCCCATCCCTGCAGATCACCAGTCTGAGGAAATAGTGAGGCCCTTTGTGTGGGCTCCATTTTCCCCCCTTTTCTGCAACTCAGCCCCTTAACACTATCCCCCTATTTACCCCCTTTGTTCTAGGGCACCCTTTATGCCCTCCTGCCCCCAATTCAAGGCAGGCTCCAACAGCCCCCTTCACTCTTCTCCCCACCTCCATCTCCTTTCCCATCTCTAATCTTCAATCTCCCCCTATCTGACTTGTTTCTTCCCTCCCGCCTACAAAAATGTTCTTTATCCTAAATATATAATTTATCTGGTTATGGCATTTCTCCAAACTATCATCCTTTATTTTTCTTCTGAATCATAAATATTCTAAAAAAACAGAAAAGCCATTCATTTCCTCTACTGCCTCTCAACCCATTCTAAACTAGCTTCTGATCTTACCACTAGACTGAAAATGTTCTCTCCAAAGTTACCAAAGATTTCTTAATTACACCAAATGTCCCTCCTGCAGTCATCTTTGGCCAAGAGGTAAAAGTGTTTGATGCTGCTGACCAATCCCTTCTTCCTTATTTTCTTATCCCTAGATTTTCTTGACGTTTTTTCTCCTGGTTCTCTTCCTGTCTATATGGTCCTTCTTTCTTTGTCTCCTTTATTGAATCATTATCCAGGTTTGGCTCCCTATCCTTAAGCATCCCCATGACTTTGTCCTTCACCCCCCCTTCTTTCTCTATATACTTCTTGGTGACTGCATCAAACTTCCACATTGGATTATCATTTCTATGCAGATGATTCTAATATTATATCTGAACCTAATCTCACTCTTGAGCAGAATTCAGTCCTAAATCACTAAGCATTTATTAGACACTTCTAGTAAGATGTTCCATAGCAATCTCAACCGAATCATGTCCAAAATGGAACTCATCTCTCCCCAAACTACCTTGTTCTTATTTCCCTATTTCTGTTCCGGCTCTACCATCCACTTAGTCACTCTAGTTTAAACATCCTAGAGTCATTTTTGATTTTTCACTGTCCCTCACCTACCATAGCCAATCAGTTTCTAGATTTTACACAGTATCTCTCACAATTGTCCCTTTCTCTGCATTGAAACAACCACCACCCTCCTTTAGCCCTTCATTTTCTCTTGCCTGGACTACTACTACCAAAAACTTCTAACTGGGCTTCTTTGATCCATAACCTTCAAACTTGTTTCTAAAAAAACATTTCTGACTGTATCACTCTTCTGCTCGTTTAGTGACTATTGCCTTTATTATATAAACTCTCTTAAATTCTTGAAAATAAAGCTCAGATCTATTCAGAATGTCTTCCTATTACCCTCCCTTAAATATGCTTTATTTCTAGGTAAACTGGCTTGCTTGATTTTCTCCAAATTGTCATCCCATTTCCAGGCCTTTATTCACAGGCTCGTCCCCCATGAGTGGGATGAATACCCTCTTCATCGAGGCCTCCTAGAATTCCTCGCTTCTTTTCAGGCCCAGCTCAGGTGCTCCTTGGTAAAACCAGCCTTTACTGATCTCTCTCCAGTCATTAGTGTCAATGCTCTTTCCAATCACTTTGTATTCACTTTGGACTGACATGTCTATATCTTTGAACTGCCACTGCCGCTCAGGGTGAGTACTGAATAAAAAAGGAGCTCTGGGAAGCAGTTAGCATCTTTGACTGCATTAACTCTTATTCAACATGTATTCCCCCCCTGAAGTTTCCCACAGAAATTGTTAAGCTGCACATTCACAATCTGATATCTGTAAAATGTCATTCTTAATCTAAAAATAAGACAAAATGCTTGAGCATCCCTATGAAATCTCATCATAATAGATTTGACCTGACTTGCTTCACAGGATCATTTTGGATCCTAATGCTGTTGTCCAGTTTTTAGCCATCACTTCTAGTTTTGTGTCATCAGCAAATAGGACAGACATGCCATCTAGACTTCTGCTCAAGTCAATAATGAAAATGTTGAATAACAAAAGTTGCCATTTTACTTCCACAATAACCTGCTGCTCTTTAGGTCTGAATGTGCCTAACTCTTAGCCAGAGGCCAGACAACTAGAGGCTAGAGCTCCCGACTCTGTATCTTACAAAGACAACATAAGAAACCGTCATAAGTTATATTGAAATTCAGTTGAACTACATCTGCTGCTGTAAGCAATCCTGGCAAAAAAGGGAAATCTAGAATCATGGATTTAAGACTTAAGAAAGAACTATCTAGTTCAATGAGATCTGTATGAATTCCCTGGCATTTCCATGTTCTGGTCTTCAGAGTTCTGCGTACAGATGTCTCATCTCCCCACCTGAGGGCCTAATGGCAAGAATTGGGGCCTTCAACTGTACCAGGAGCTGTACCAGGAACCCAGGCTCTGAAACCCCGTCCCAATGTTGTCACCAAACCTATTTCATTTCCAGTGTGGTTCCTCAGCCTGGCTGTGGTCCTGCCCCTTTTTTACTGCAGAACCTAAAAAGTGCCACCCAGCATCACCAGTGCCTGCCGTCAGCCCGGGTCCTAGGAGGTAGGGATCCCGGGGGCCACACCCGCCCGAGCAGAGGGCTGGAAGCGGACGCCCCAAAACACATCACCGTGCCAAGTTTTCCTTGAGCCGGCGGGCCCCCTCCCGCTCTGCCCTCAAATGCCCTCACCCCTGGTTCAGGTCGTTTTCTGTGTTGTCCAGCCACAGGCGCACGGCCACGGCGTTGCCCTCCCGGCACTGGGTGAAGATGTCATCCATGACGGCGCTCGTGGGACCCTGGGGGGGCGGAGGCTCCGTCAGTGGGGGGCGGGTTGGGGGCTCAGAGGGTGCGCCCCGGCCCCCCGGCCCCCGGGAAGTGCTGCCTCTTGGGAGGGCGGCGGACACACGGACACACACACACACACACACACGGACACGCAAACACACACACACGGACACGCAAACACACACACACGGACACACACACACTCACACACTCTGCACGCGATCGGCTCCACACTAGCCCCGGGTGCCGCGCGGAGCCTCGGGGCTCGGCCTGCAGGCCACGGCGGTCCGCCCGGGGAGGCCCCACGCCACAAGCTTGCCCCCCGGGGCGCCGTCCTCTCCCGCCGCGGCCGCTCCCCGGCCCCCTCCCGCTCCGAGGCCTCCCCGGCGGCCGCGCCGCTCCTTACCGGGGCTCCGGGGCAGCTGCGGTCCGTGGCGCCTCCGGCTGTGCCCGAAGCCTCCGCGGCCGCGCGGCCACACCCGCCCGCGCCGCCCCGCCCCGCCCGCGCGCCGCCTCCTCCCCCCGCGGCTCCCGGCGGGACCCTTCCCGGCGCCGGCCGCGGGGGCGCGCACGCACGCACCGCCCCGCGGCTCCCGGCGGGGCCCTTCCCGGCGCCGGCCGCGGGGGCGCGCGCGCACGCACCGCGCACCGCCTCCTCCCCAGCGGCTCCCGGCGCCGGCCGCGGGGGCGCGCACGCTCGCGCCCTCGGAGCCCCATGTTCGAGGAGCCGGAGTGGGCCGAGGAGCCCGCGGGCCCCCGCGCGGCCCCGCTCCCGCGGCCACGGGCCGGGCCGGCGCCACGCGCCAAGGTGAGTGCTCGGCGGGACCCCCCCGGACCCCGGCTTCCGCCTGCCTTTACTTTTATCCAAAGCTCTGAGTTCCAGATCTCCCCCTCCCCGCCCCTGAGACACGCGTGGTCGTGGCTTTGTAGAAGACTCGAGGCAGAGGACAAAGTGCAAGCGAGAAGGGGAAAGCGGCTGCCCGGGCCCGCAGCCTGCGGCGGCTCGGCCTCGGGGCCCCGGCGTGGGCCCAGCAGCAGACCCCGCGGCGCTGCCGGTGCCCCCGCAGGCCCGGGCTGGGCCCAGCCGCAGACCCCGCGGCGCTGCCGGTGCCCCCGCAGACCCCGCAGCGCTGCCGCTGCCGCCGCAGGCCCCGGCGTGGGCCCAGCCGCAGACCCCGCGGCGCTGCCGGTGCCGCCGCAGACCCGGGGTGGGCCCAGCCGCAGACCCCGCGGCGCTGCCGGTGCCCCCGCAGGCCCGGGCTGGGCCCAGCCGCAGACCCCGCGGCGCTGCCGGTGCCCCCGCAGGCCCGGGGCGGCTCCTTCACCCCGGCCGCAGCCCCGCCGCCCAGCCGGCCCTGCAGCATGTACACATCACCGTCGGATACCACGGCTTCTGTAGCCGATCTCCGATGTGCCGACATCCCTCGGGTTCCTACGCGTAGCCAACACAAAAATAACTAGTTGAAGATTTTTGTACAAATCTTTTTTCCTTCCTTTCTTTTTTTTAGGGGGGGGGTGTCTTTGTGATATAGATCCGTTATTGTTTGTCCTTGGTTCCCAAAGGGGACCTTGACATCAGGCAGGAAATTCTAAAACTTTTGAAATGTTATATATTAAAATTTTTAGAAGGTTCATTGATTTCAAGTCTATCTCTCTAGAATTTTACAGTGTATGAGGGAAACTAATATGAAAGTACTATTTCTCTAGGGTACTTTCTTATTATCTTCCCTCATAACACTGTAAATTCTGGCCAAACTAACCTACTTCCTATTACTTATGTCTAGCATTCCATCTGCCACCTGTGAGCTTTTCTCAAAACAACCCTTCCCTTTGCTTGGGATGTTTTCTCAGGTTCAGCTCCTGTGCCAGCTCCTACTAAAGCTTTTCTTGATCTAACTTCTGCCCCAAGTTGTTAGTGCTTCTTTTTTTTTTTTTTTTTTTTTGGCAAGGCAATAGGGTTAAGTGGTTTACCCAAGGCCACACAGATTGATAATTATTGAGTGTCTGAGGTGGGATTAGCCACTCCTATTAGTGCTTCTCAAAAGTTAACTTTGTGGGGGCCAGTAGGTGGCACACCAGCCCTGGAGTCATGAGTACCCGAGTTCAAATCCCACCTCAGACACCTAATAATTACCTAGCCTTGGGCAAGCCATTTAACCCCATTTGATTTGCAAAAACCTTAAAAGAAAAAAGATAACTTTGTGTTTGCTTTATATATACCCACTATCCTTATAAGTTGTATCCTCACTTGGTCCCCCTCTGCAGTAGGATATTACCTCCTTGATGGCAGGTAGTCATTTGACTTTTTGTCTTGGTATCCCTGTTGATGATTGTAGGTTCCTGTACATAGTAGGTATCTAATAAATACTTCTCGTCAAACTGAATCAGTTTAGTACAGTCCCTGGTTTCTGGATTCCCACTTATTTTCCACTGGGAGTAGGGACAGAAGTAGGCACATACTTGGTTGCAAGGGAGAGAGGTACCCATTAGGGAAGCCAATTTTCCTTCTGTCTTTTTAACTTTTTGTCCTTTCCCTAGGGCCTCAGCCGTCAGCGTCTCCAAGCTACGTTACGGGCACTGCAGACTGAGGCATTGCCTTGCCAGCTTCCTAACCAAGGCAGCAATGACTCCAACTCAGATTCTGACTTTGATGAGGAGAAGAGAAAAAAGAGGAAGAGGACCCTCAAACAGGCTCCACTTATGGAAGAAAATTCAAAGCTATCAGCTCAAGGAATAAAAACTAAAAAAGAAGAAAGCAAAGGTATTGAGGGGGAGGGAAAGAAGAATGTATTTTTCAATTAGTCATATTCATTCTTTCCTCTTCTATTCCAAATAGTAATAATGATACTGTAATGCACCAGTGGTCCAGAACACAGCCCATTTGTACATTCTTATCCCTTGTTATGCACATGTATGTTTTTTCATCATCTTTGATAAAGTGTTCACTGCTGGGTGGACACAGAAAGTCTTTCTCTAAAAATTCAACTTAAATGGCATTAAGTGGGGTATGGCTTCAAGTAATTAGGGAGTCATTCTCTCTCTGTCTTCTGGCCTAAGTCAGACTTCATCTTGAGTATTATTTTCAATTCTGGACACCATGATTTAAAAAGGACATTAATGAGATAGAAGAAAGAGGTAACAGGAGAGTGACTAGCTTTGAGTCCACACCAGCTTAGAATAAGTTGGAAGGAAATTTATCCTGATGATGACAAAACCCAGAAGGATCATTCAAATAACCTTCAGAAGTGTGTTTAGAAGATCTCGTTGGAGATCTTCCACAGGGGCTAGGTGACGTACTGTCAGCTACAATGTAAAGAGAATCTATGAGTTCCTTTTACATATCCGGATTCATGGAACCCCAGAAATCCATCCCCATCCCCTTTCTGTCCCCCTCCTAATTAGGATATGATCTCCTTGATGACAGGCAGTTGTTTGACTTTTGTCATTGTATCCCTATTGATGACCACAGGTGCCTATTCATAGTAAGTGTCTAATAAATATTTCATGTCAAACTGAATCAGTACAGTCCCTTGTTCCTGGGGTTCCTGCTTTTCTCATTGGGAGTAGGAATAGAATGAGCCCACAGAGCTGGGTGCAGGGGACAGGGACCTCCATTAGGGAAGCCTATTCTCTTCTGTCTCTTGACTCTTTATCTTCTTCCTCAGGGCCCTAGCCATCAGCAACTCCAAGCTACATTATTATAGAGTATTCAGGCTATATTTCTCTTTCCCTTCACTCTAGCTGACCAGAGTGAACTAAGTAACTAATTCTTTTTCTGGCATTATTTTTCCTGAATATCTTTTATGCTATGTCTTGTGCATATCATCACTGGTAATCCAGTGTTAGGCTGCTTAAGTTTGCTGTGCTTTTCCCCATTTTGCTCTTGAGACAATCACAGATAGCATCTTTAGGAAAATATTGATGTTAAAAAGATACTATGTGGAATCCTAGAGTAGTGAGAGATCATTGAAATCACTGCACACACATGATTTACCTGTTGGAATTCAGCCTTCTCTCTTCCTCTTAATACATTCTAGGACCATCTTATTTATGGATATGCAACATCTAGTGTGAATATTACTCTGTATACTCATGCATACTGATGGGATGGCTGCCCATCTGCTACTTATAAGTCTAGACCAGATCTGTCAAATGTGAACAACAGAACTCTCCTGTAGCCTGGACCAGATAAAAAGGTATCTGGGATTGTTTAATAAAATAAATTAAAATACAATATAATGTTAATTAATGGCTTTCTGAGTCATTTTTGTGACCAGCAGGAATCAGTTTCTATTTGAGCTTGACTCTGACATAGAGGATAGGCATTCTTCATCTGCTTGTTAGACTCATCTTTTTTTTGTGTCTGCCTATATTAAAGAAGATCTGTAGTATAATGACCTTTGCTGAAACAAGCTTTAGAAGTAGAAACATCTGAAAAATTTCGCTGTCTACTGGGAATTCCTTCTTCAATTGGTCTCTGTATGTGAAATCCTTTGAGAAAATATCAAACGACTTTGATGAGCACAAATCTTATGTCTTATTTAACATTGATCTTTTTTGTTTCATTTGTTACATTTGCATATGATCTTTTTTAAAAAAAAATTAATTTGATTTATATTTTGTAACATTTTAAGTTCCAAACTGTCTCTTTCTCTCCCTCCCTGTACCAGAAGCCACCCTTTGACACAAATAAATGTGTGTATGTATATATGTATATATACATATATATACACATATACATACATATATGTATAGATATATCTCAAACCACACTATGCATACTTCTGTTTATCAGTTTTTTCTCTGAATAGCATCTTTATAGTTGATTTGAGTATAACACTTAGAATAACTTAGCTGTTCAGTTGTTCTTTGAACAGTATTACTATTACTGTATACAACATTACTTAGTTCTGTGATTTTTTTTGCTTTTTGAAAGGCCCTGGGGTTAAAGTGACATGCCTATGATCACTCATCTAGGTAATTATTAAGTGTCTGAGGCTGGATTTGAACTCAGTTCCTTCTGATTCCAGGGCCAGTGATCTATCCACTGTGCCACCTTAACTGCCCCGGTTCCATGATTTTTTTTTAAATAAAATTTTATTTTCTAACATATCTTCCTTTGCATCTGCCTAGTTCTACTCCTCCAACCCCTATGTTATAGAAATTGCACAAAAAACAAAACCTGGGCACCTAGGTGGCACATTGAATAGAGTACCGGAGTCAGGAGTACCTGGGTTCAAATCTGGCCTCAAACACTTAATTACCTAGCCGTGTGGTCTTGGGCAAGCCACTTAACCCCATTGCCTTGAAAAATCTTTTAAAAAAAAAGAAAGAAAAAAGAAAAACAAAACCTCTGCTACAACACAGATATCAAACAAAACCATAGATCATGTCATAAAATATATCTCATTCTGCCCTCTGACTCCATCAGAAGGTGGGTGGCATGTTTTATTATGAGTCCTTTGGAACAGTATTTGATCACTGTTGATCAGAATTCTCGTGTCTTTCAAAGTTATTTGTACAATATCATTATTGTTGCATAAATTGTCCTCCTGGTTGTGCTCATTTCACTCTATATTATTTGTCTTTCCAGGTTTCTATGAAACCCTTCTTCCATCATTTCATAGGATACAATGGTATTACCTCACATTCATGTACCATAACTTATTCAATCGTTCCCCAACTCTGATGGGTATCCCCTCAGTTTCCAATTCTTTACCACCATAAAAAAAATTGCTATAAATATGTTTGAACTTAATTATCTTTTCCCTCATTCTTTGATCTTTTAGGATATAGCCTTAATAGTAGTTTTATTGTATCAAAGGTATGTATAGTTTAATAGTTTAATAACTTTTTGGCAATAGTTCTAAATTGCCTTCCACAATTCCTGAACCAGTTCACAGCCCCACCAACAGTACATTAATGGTATATTAATGCCCCTCTGCATTGGCCATTTTCTTTTCTTTTCTTTTTTTTTTTTTGTCAGTTTTGCCAGTCTGACGTGAGGTAGAATCTCAAAATTCCTACAATTTGCCTTTCTCTAATTATGAGTGATATAGAGAAATATCACTATGGATGTTGATAACTTGGATTTTTTTTCTCTGAAAACTGCCTGTTCATATCTATTGAAACATTATCAATCCGGAGATGACTCTTGAAACTGTATATAATCTTAACATGTGTTGAAGGCACCCTATTTTATAAGCATCATTAAGGCTACTTTTTGTTCTGAATAAAATGTTTTTTTATAATCTCACAAATGGTGAGATCTTATATTTTTTCATTTTCTACTCATTTCAGTCATCTATATCATTTAATGTATTGTTCCACAGAGAAATAAGGCTGTGTCGGGGCGGCTAGGTGGCGCAGTGGATAAAGCACCGGCCCTGGAGTCAGGAGTACCTGGGTTCAAATCCGGTCTCAGACACCTAGCTGTGTGGCCTTGGGCAAGCCACTTAACCCCATTTGCCTTGCAAAAACATTAAAAAAAAAGAAAGAAAAAAATAAGGCTGGGTAGAAAGAATGCTGAACTTGAAGCCAGGGAATCTGAGTTCAAGTTCCAGGTCTACCATTTATTGCTTTTGTGACCTAAGTCAAATCATTAGACTTCTTGAGCCTCAATTTCCTATCTGAAAAATGAGGGAGTTGTACTATGTCCTTTCAGCTCTGACTGTGTGATCTCTTCTCACATTTTCATCAAGGATATTCAGGCAAAAGGTCATTTCTCATAATTCTTTATAAAAGATGATAAAGCATTCATATTGATCTCATTTATCTTTTCAGTTTCTTCTAATTTCCCTCATTTTTTCCTTTTATTTCATTCAACTTTTTCTTATATTAGTTTCACTCTTATTACTGAAGGTTTGAATATTTATAATCATTGTATTATTATGTGCTTTTTCCCCATGGTATTTATTCATTTTTTAAATTTTCTGTATTGGTTTTTCTTGAGGTTTTCTTTTGCCTTCTATTTTTGTTGTTGCTGTTCTGTTTTATTTGCATATTTATTGTGTTTTGAGATAATGGAGGGGCGGCTAGGTGGCACAGTGGATAAAGCACCAGCCCTGGAGTCAGGAGTACCTGGGTTCAAATCCAATCTCAGACACTTAATAATGACCTGGCTGTGTGGCCTTGGGCAAGCCACTTAACCCCATTTGCCTTACAAAAAACCTAAAGAAACATATAAAGTTGAGATAATGGAAAGTGTGCTAGGCTTGGCCATAACCACTCATTTGACTAGCATTCTGGAAGTTTTGATACATTTTTTTTTTAAGGTTAGTTTAGTGTATCCGGTGTATCCATATTGGTCTTTTTAGACAATGTCCCCTCTACCTCCTTATTAGAATCCTTTGTTTGGTGTTGGTATCTTATTCTTGCAGTTTCCTACCCCTCCTTGGCTGCCTTCCATATAAAATATGAAGCCACAGGATCCACCCCATCCTTTCTCTGAACTCTGAAACTTGCTTATTTTACAAGTCCAACTTTCCTCCCAGAATTTCTATACAGGACCAAGATTCTTATAATTTCTTCTTCAGGAGACAGTTTCTCCTTTTTGATGAAATCAGCTCCAGAGCTATTTTGCCTTATCACTTTCTGATAACTCCAAGGATGAAATAAGCAGCTTAACACCCATCTATGAAACAATAAATATTTAAGGGCTATTGTGAGCCAGGCAATATGGCAGGCTTTGGTGACATTGAGACAGAAAGGAAACTGAGACAAAAAGGAAACTGTTGCAGAAAAATCTTATTTGATTACAATTTAGTGTTCTGATCAGTAGAAGTATTTATTACTTGTGACAAGCTGAAGCAGGGAGTTGCTTATAGAAAAGAAAGGCTCCATGGAGCAAATGGGCTTCTGGATTAGAGCTAGTATTCACATCATGCCAGTTCCCAACCGGTCATTCTCTGATTTGGAAATCAGTGTGTTATGTTTCAGAAAAGAGAATAGAGAATTCCTCATCTGCTAGTTACAGTTTGCTTGAGGCATGGGGGGGGGGGGAGGTCAGAGTGTACTCATCTTTTGGTTGTTGCACTAGAACTGGTCTAAAAGAAGGCAAAAGGTAAGCATTAAGCATAACTGCTCATTTACACTTGAAATGGAGACTTATTCTACAGCAGTGGAATTATTCATATCAAGAGGGAAAACATAGTGCCCTTTTCTCTCTGCCAGCATGAGATCCTGTCCTCAAGAATCTTAGATTCTTGTTGTCAGCTGCTCTGCTTTTGACAGAAAAGAGAGTATCATCATATGTCTAGTTAGTTACAATTTCCTACCATTGCTAGATTATTCCTCTCTGCTCTTCCCTGTCATGTCTCATATCGCTTTGCTAAGCTTGTGGTTTATTGTCAAATTTGTCATCTGTTTCCTCCATTTGACTGTTCAGACTGTGGTATTCACAGTCTCTTCCCTGTGGCTCCATGTTTCAGTTCATATAAATATTGAATAGCATGCTCTGGTTTTTGAGGGGTTTTTTAGGAATTCTACACAAGTGAATATCTTGATTTTTTTTTTTCCTACCCATTCTGTTTCTTTTGAGTCCCTTCCAGTCACATCCCAAGAGTCTCAGTGACACTTTTGAATTACTATTTACTTTCCTGGGTTACAGGCTTCAGTTTTCCTTGTTTATAAGCCCATTTACTGACATCAATGCATATGTCTCTGGGCCCAGGGGTATTATTTCTTTTACTATTTCTCATTATTGTTTCATGTGAAGTCCTCAACCTCTCCATTGATATTTTTCTTCAGCTCTATTATACTTGATGCTTTTTATGGGGTCTAGTTTTACTGTTCTATCTGCTTTCCTTCTGTTAGCCTTATCCTTAGAGGGCTAGATTTTGACTTCTCATTCTTGGAAACAATCTGTCTCTAAGCTGGAGAAAAGCTGGGTTTATTTTACAAGGCTTTAGGTTCAGGGGTATTTATTCGGGCCCTCTACCAATAAATAGTGCTCCAAAATTTTACCCCCTGCAGGTTCTGGAGTCCCAAAGAATGATGATCTGGCTCCTATGTATTCCCAGAATAGCCCAGGTCTCAGGACTACCCTGGGCTCAGTGGAAGATGGGAGTAATACAGAGCCAAGGCTGAGCCGGAAACAATGGAGAAACCGTCAGAAAAACAAACGGAGACAGAAGAATAAATTTCTGACCCCAAAGGCACAGAGTGTTGCAGTTCCTAAGGAGAAGACCTCCCCAGGGCTGCTAGGGGAATGTGAGTCAGATTTGAAAGCAGAAGAGCCAGGGCTCTCTCTGGACCGAGGTGGGATGCTTCGGGCAAAGATGAAGCAGCGACTTGAGGGAGCTCGTTTCCGCTTCCTCAATGAACAGCTTTACTCTGTGACCAGCAGTGCCGCGAGCCACATCTTCCAGGAAGATCCTGAGGCCTTTGAGCTCTATCATCGTGGCTTTCAGAACCAAATAAAGCGATGGCCTTTGAAGCCTGTGGACCAGATCGTGAAGGACTTGAAGCAGCGGTAAGTAGGGAGTACTAGGTAAAGGAGGATGGCACAAATGTGGACAGTGTGTTTGAGAGAGGCAGCAGAGGGCCTATGACAGTGAAGAGGTTCTAGGGGGAGAGGGTATGACAGTTCAGTGTTGTGGAACGTTAAGGGGATAATATGAAAGTAAAGACCAACTCTAGAGCATGGGTAGTTCTAAGAGATCGTGTTGGTTAGGGGATGTGACTGAGGAGCACGCAAGCCCTAGACTCTCATTTCTTCGTGTCTGTAGGCCAGCTTCTCTGATTGTGGCAGATTTTGGGTGTGGAGACTGTCGTCTTGCCTCTAGTGTTCGAAACACTGTTCACTGCTTTGACCTGGCTGCACTTGACCCTCGTGTTACCGTCTGTGACATGGCCCGGGTGAGATCCTAGTTATCTCAGACCTGCCTTCCAATAAGAAAGTCATATAAGACTTTAGTTAGCCCCCAAATCCCTGATCTCTCCTACATAATCCCTCATTTTAGCCACAAAGACTTTACTTTTCCCTGGAAATAATCATTTCCCTCTTTAAGCCTCATTTCCCTGGAAACCTTTACTTCCATATATATAAGAACTCAACCCTTGTGAGCCCATGTTTCTTTTCTTGAAGGATTCATGTTTTGGGTGGGGGGTAGTAGGGCATAAGTGGTCATCATTTCCCCTTCTCCTCCAGGTGCCCCTTAAGGATGAGTCTGTGGACATTGCTGTTTTCTGCCTTTCATTGATGGGAACAAACCTGAGTGACTTCTTGAAGGAGGCAAATCGAGTACTGAAACCAGGGTATGAGGACCTCTGGGATCTGGGAGTCTGTGTGCAGAATCTTCCTCCCTCACTCTGTCGACCTTGGTCTGTCCCTCTCCCTAACTCCATCCCCATCCAGCTTTTTAGATTCAGTTCCTAGTTACACACCATCATAGCATCTAGTTCTAGCTGTACCTGTGGAGGCCTCTCCTCTTAATCATTCCTTACAAGGCATCACTCAGCTTCCTCTCGAATGTGTCTTTGAGCCAGCACTTTCTATGTTTAGAAACACGTTAGTTTTTTAGAAAACTCTTCATTCCATGAAATCTATTCTCTGGCTATTCAGCTTCTACTTATTGCCTCTAAGATACTTTAGACCAAGCAGAGCAAATCCTATCCCTCTTTCCTATAATAGACCTGCAGATGTTTGATGACAAAGATCGTGTTCTTCTCCAAGCTAAATATTTCTAATTCTTTCTGTTGATCTACATATGCTTTTATTTCTTGTCCCCTCACCATCCTGGTCACCCTCCTCTGGACATCTATCAGCTTGTCAGTGTGCTTTGTAAATTGTGTGCTGAGAAATGAACAAATCATTAAGATTATGATCTGATTAGGACTCATTTGGACATTACCATAATAGTATAGATTTAGAGTC
Source organism: Macrotis lagotis (assembly GCF_037893015.1). Lineage (NCBI taxonomy): Eukaryota > Metazoa > Chordata > Mammalia > Peramelemorphia > Peramelidae > Macrotis > Macrotis lagotis. Next base: position 844,271,629 of record NC_133658.1, on the reverse strand, counting down.
AAGAATTGTAGAAGGGGCAGTTAGGTGGTGCAGTGGATAGAGCACCAGCTCTGGAGTCAGGAGGACCTGAGTTCAATTGTGACCTAAGACACTTAATAATTACCTAGTTGTGTGACCTTGGGCAAGTCATTTAAGTCACTTAATCCCACTGCCTTGGAAAAAAAATAGAATTGTAGGTGATCAAATTCAATCTCTTTTTAACAGATAAGGGAATTACTATGCCTTTCTTAAGCCTACAATCACATCAGCTTTCCCATCTACCATGTTACAGTGTTGTCTTGTTGAGCTGGCAGTCCACTAAAATGCTGAGGTCTTTTTCATATGTATTCTTGTCTACACCTCACCAGTCCTATACTTATATGAAGAGATTTTTGAACTTTCAAATGGGTGATAGACCTGCCAAATGGCACCTGATCTTTTGCTCAGTACAGGAGTCCTCTAGGATCTCTTTCTGACCAGCTGTTCAAAATCCCCTACTGTCCCTGGATGCTACTGCTGTGCCCCATAGCTCATATCATTTCTAACATGCTAGAGTACTGACTCATTCTCACCCCAGTGTCTACAGACATCTCTTTCTGCCTTCTTAGCTGGAAAAATGATTCACTGTGACTTTTTTTTGCAATTTTGCTGCTCATAATTCTGTTTGATGTTTTCTTTGGTCATTTTGTACTAGAGGTTTGGTAGCTGTGACCTTTCACTCTGCCATCTGGATGTCATCCTGGATGTCATTATGTAATACAAGGATTCCCAAATGGCATGTCTCAGAAGAAAAAACTTCAGGAGTGCTAATGGTTCAGTATGAGTTTGAAGCTAGTGATGAGTGAAAGTGATCCTAGGGGCAGCTAGGTGGCACAGTGGATTGAGCACCGGCCTTGGAGTCAGGAGTACCTGGGTTCAAATCTGGCCTCAGACACTTAATAATTACCTAGCTGTGTGGCCTTGGGCAAGCCACTTAACCCCATTGCCTTGCAAAATCTAAAACAAAAACAAAACAAAACAAAAAAAGAGATCCTAGGTGATCCCTGTACTCTATCACCCATTTTCTAGTTCAGGATCTAATTTTTTTTTAAGGTGGAAAGGAGAGGTACAGTCATGAGAAAACAGGACCCTACCTAGATAACAACTACAGTGCACATCAGGAGGGCAGTGACATCTCATTGGAAGCACCAAAAAGCCCTCACAACCAGCCAGAAAAGGAAAAAGGATATAAAAATCTGAAGCTCTGGCTAGTCATTACCACCTCCACCCTAACCCCTCCCTGATGAACAGAGTCCACCTCTAGCAAAGTCAAGAAGTGATCTGGAAAAATGAGCAAACAACAACAAAAAAGAATTCCTATGTTGACAGGGAAACTTCTAATACAAATTCAGAAGATGATTTGAAAAATATCTACAAAGTGAAGTATTCAAGAAAAATACAATAATTCTTAGTCCAACAATAATTCTTAGAAGAGCCAAGGAGATTTTTTTACTATTCTATTTTCTTTTTCTTAATTACATGCAAAAAATGTTAATATTAATTTTTTATAAAATTTTTGAGTTCTAGATTTTCTCCTTTCCCTTCCCTAAGATGGTAAGCAATTTGATATAAGTAATCTATATAATAAAACATAAGAGATTTTTTTAAAAGAGCAAAAAGGTTATAAAAATCAAGTAAGAGCAGTTGAGAAAATGAAAATAATGCAAGAAAATTATGAAAAGAGAACTAATCACTTAGTAAAGGGCACAAAAAATGCCGAAGAAAATAACTCCTTAAAAATCAAAATTGAGGGGCAGCTAGGTGGCGTAGTGGATAGAGCACTGGCCTTGGAGTCAGGAGTACCTGGGTTCAAATCTGGTCTCAGACACCTAATAATTACCTAGCTGTGTGGCCTTGGGCAAGCCACTTAACCCCATTTGCCTTGCAAAAAAAAAAAATCAAAATTGACCAAATGGTAAAAGAGTACTAAATGTCACTGAAGAAAATAATTCCTTAAAAATAAGAATTGACTGAATTGAAGCTAATGATTCCATGAGATATCAAGAAACAATAAAAAACAAAGTCAAAAGAATGAAAAACTAGAAGAAAATCTGAAAATATCTCATAGGTCTTGATCTTCACTTCCAATTTGGATCTTTGCATGTACTTCTGAAACCCACCTTGGTTGATGAACTAGGCTATTTGGGAATCATTGACGTTTGGGCTATCAGAATTCTATTCTTCAGAATCTCCTGATACTGAGGTCAACTTTCCTTGCATGATCTTCAGATCCTATGATCCTATTTATCCTCCAATTTACACTCAACTACCCTCCCATCTCTAGGGTCTGAGGGAGAGGGGCTTCTCTTCTTATCAAGTTCTTATCAATAATGGTCAATGTCAGTAAACTTTTTAAGTGCCTGATATTTGTCAGACATTGTACTCAGCTCTAGGATACCTTCAGGGAGATTACAGTCTTTTTTTGGTTTTGGTTTTTGTTTTTTGTTTTTTTGATTTTTGCAAGGCAATGGGGTTAAGTGGCTTGCCCAAGGCCACACAGCTAGGTAATTATTAAGTGTCTGAGGTCAGATTTGAACTCAGGTACTCCTGACTCCAGGGCCAGTGCTCTATCCACTGCACCACCTAGCTGCCCCTTGAGATTACAGTCTAATAGGGAAAGACAATATATAAAAGAAAGCTGAGAAGTTAGGAAAGTCCCCAACATTGTAATAAAGTGGAGAAGTCAGAGAAGAACAAAATGAGTATAACTGGATGGGAATCTAAGGAGAGATCATTTTTACTTAAGCAACCAGTTCCTTCCTTGTTGGTGAGAATTGGGTCTAGAGTGGCAGTTCCCCTTGTTTCCTAAAAGTATTTGAGGAGATTGGAGATGACTAAGTTTTCTTCCATTCTAATCCATAGTACTTAAGATAAATCAGTTTTCCAGCCTTTTTTTTTTGGCAGAGAAAAAGCTCTAACAGATATTTAGATAGTTGAAATAACCTACCATAACCATATCATGTCTATGTGCCAGACCTGTAAGTCTGCCCAGTGACAACTGTCACTTGACAGTGACAGTATTGCTTCTGTTCATTCCTTTATTACTCTTCATCTAGATGCTTTCCTGAGTTACTTTCTTAATTATATCAGTGCATCTTAATATATACACTGATAATTCACACACACGCACACACACACACACACACACCTATTCCATTCATTTGAATAGACTATCCTGAGTTGTTCTCCTCTATCCTCTGTCATGATTCCTTCCTCCTCTCATTTCTTTTCTTTCCCTACAGAGGCCTGTTGAAAGTAGCGGAGGTAGCCAGCCGGTTTGTGGATATGAGGGCTTTCTTGGGAGCCTTAGCCCAGTTGGGCTTCCAGCTTGTCTCCAAGGTAAAAGGGACTCGCTCTTTCTCTCAGTTCCCCTTAACCCCCTACCCCCCCCCCAAAACTCATGCTGACATGTGGGTTAGGCCCTGCCACCAGATTTGAGCCATGTCTGTATCCATCCTGAGTCATTGTGTCTTATGCTAGATAAAATGAGAAGTTTTGCTATGAAAAGTGTGAGAAGGGATAATATTCATTGACTCAGCTGCTCAAACCTTTTTTGTAGAAATTAGACAAAATGTTGACCCCTGAGGAACTGATGCCTAGGGAAGAGAGCCTCTCATGGCAAAGATTGATGGCAACCCTTTTCTACCCTGCCCCCCCTCCATTTCAGCCCAGCATCAGGGGGATGTGAAGAGGGCCATAGAAGAAGATAATACTTAGTTCGCTACCTCTGATCCATCTCCTCTCCTTCCAGGATCTGACCAACAGATACTTCTACCTGTTAAACTTCAACAAGATAGGACCTCCCAAGGCTCAGGGTTCCCTTCGAGGGCTGACTTTGAGGCCATGTCTGTATAAACGCCGATGACTCAGTCCTACTCCTTTCTGCCTCCACCCTGCCTGAGGCATCAGAACAGCTCAGCAATGAGGGTCCCTTGAGAGAACCAGCTGTACCAGGTCACAGATGAAGACTCAGTCTGAATTCATACAATGCACAGAAGGACATTGGCAGCAGGGCAGTTTTTCAGAGGGAATCCATAGATGTGAGGTCAAGCTTGACTGGGGCCCTGGCCACTTGTAAAACTGAATAACAACATCTCTTTGGTCCCCCACCCCCACCCCCATCAATGAAATAAGAACTGGAGGTTAGGTGATATCTGAGAGCCAGCCCGGCTCTAAGTATAAGGATGTGGGCAAGGGGGGAGCAGGGCAGTAGGGAGAAGGTGCCCCCATCCCACTTTCCATATTTTATTGAATAAAACTGTGGTGGGATTTGATTCTTTCTGTTAACTCTCTCCTTCCTCTCTTCTGACTTACTTGCGTGATCCATGCCTTGCAGCAAATTTTATTCCCTAGATTGAAATAAGAGACAGAAATAAGCCTAGAAGAGGCTGCCTGGGTGAGATAAGAGGTCATATTCTGTTCTAAGTGGGCAGGAAGGTCCCTAACCTGGACCTTGGAGAATACTGGCATTAGGTCCAGTCAGAGGTGTACCGAAAGTTGTATATCAAAAGATATTGTATTACTAGGAGAGACAGAATCTAAGAACACTAGATACTTTTTAAAAAAAAAAAGCTTACCAACTCCTGCTTTTATATCAGTCTTTTCTGAATGTATCTCCCTTTCTAGCAAAGGAATAATTGAGCAAAACCCTTTCTTTGTATTTTAGTGCTTCAGATAGTCTACTAGCATTTATATCCTTGTATCCCCTTTCTAAGGGAAAGAGTGCATAGCTATTACATTCACGTACCACATTTTTGTTCTCTCGTTTTTCAGTCATGTTTTACTCTTCATGACAACAATAATCAGTGGGTATACTTTGGTTTCATCATTTTGCTACTGCAGAACCACTATAATTTGCATTTCTCTTACTGGTAATGGCTTGGAGCATTCTTTTATGAGGTTAATATTCTACATTTCTTCTTTTTAGAACTGTTTGTATCCTTTGACCACTTATCTTTTTGACTTTTAGAGTCCAAATCACACAAAATCTATATTGCATATTCCCCTGTATTGTTCATGAAACTGGTTTAAGGGTTCCTTCCTCAATAGGACCCAGCTATTACAGATTCTGCTCCTTGTGCCCAGAAGGAATGTTCTTTTGGCATGATGTTCTCTCTCAACTAGGCACAGAAGGGGTGGTTTTTCTGTCTTTACTGATATATTTAGCCCAGGCCCAGTGGTTTAGAGGAAGTGTAAAAGAGAGTACCACCACTTAGCTTTCTGTGTCTCTGGAGCATCTTCACAAGGTCATACCAAGGGCAAGAGTTAGTAGCACTCATCTATGCCCTCCACATGCCAAAGTAAAAATCAGTTTCTTGAATAACTTTCAGTGGTTCAGTTCATTATCCATAGAGCTTATGATGATCCAGTTAACTAGGAATGCATGTGGAGTTCCTAGTGATCTGAGGAGTTCCTTAAAGAATGTTGGGGGTAGGGGAGAAGGAGCATGTCATTCCATGAAAGGAATGACAGTGTCATGTGGTGATCTTGGGAGAGCAGGAAGCAAAGTAATATAGCCATACTGATTATCACCTTTTTAGTGCATCTTGCTCCTATTTTCCTTGGTGAGTGCCATGGCCTTTGATTGACTGACAACTCAATATTCAGTCTGAGGGATCCCAGTTCTTTAGGTCCTCCTAGGGTATAGGAAAGGCATTGCTAGCCTGGACAAGGCCTTTAACAAATCTACAATCATAGCTATGACCTTGAAACATCAGAAAGTACCAAATTACAAATCACAGACTGGGTCAACAGTAAGGTGTAAAGCAGCCATAGTCCAGGTAAAGGAACTCCACCACATTGACTGTCAGTCAGCAAACACTGTGCTAAGAGATGGATATACAAAGAAAAGATAATCCCTACCCTTAGGGTTCACAATCAAATGGGGGAGTCATTGATCAAAAAGGACAAACACGTCCCAGGGTAAATGGAAAATAACAGAGGGAAGATAATCAAATTAAGAGGGGCTGGGAAAGGCTTCCTGTAGAAGATATGATTTTATTTGGGATTTAAAGTAAGGAAAACAGGCAAAATTTATGTAGAACATTGTGGGCATGGGGAGGAGGGATTGGATGGTGGGGGAGACAACCAGAGAAAATGCACCAAACCAAGAGGTGAGTATCTTGTTTATGCAACAAAGAAGTCAGTGTCCCTTGATTGGAAATGTAGGAGGGGCTAAATTATAAAGGGCTTTAAAAATCAAAGAATTTTGTATTTGATCCTGGAGGCAAAAGGGAGTCAATGGAGCTTATTGAAAAAGAGGAATGACGTGATCAGACTTGTGCTTTAGGAAAATCATTTTGGTGATTAAAGGAAGAATGGGTTGGAGTGCATAGAGCCTTGAGGCAGTTGAGTCCTCTAAAAGGGTATATTAATAGTCTAGGCATAAGGGTTTTGTTATGGCCCAAGTATGAGGTAAAGGCCTGTTCCATAATGGTGTCATCATCAATGGCAAATGGGAATGTGAAAGCAGTAATAATTTCTCGTAACTATTTTGTGATATTAACTCCCTTTAGAGAATACTAGGCTTCATATCAGATCTCCATGCCTTGTTAGAAATTAATTACAAGCCCAGGAGGGATGCAAAGAAACCATACTCCCAGGAAGGCAAGAGAAAAATTCAGGAAGAGATACAAAGATGGACCTTGGATACAACTTCTATGTTTAGACTACTAAGGATGATTATCTTTTCCTCTCATTTTTGAATATGCCCCTGTCTTCCTTAGTTCCTTGGTAACTATTTAAGATGGTCTCCACCTATAGGATTTTGTCAGTCAATCCTAGAGTAAGATTTAATTCTAATCTATATTTTTAGGGTTCACAGGAGCATTTTTGAGAGATGTTGTAAAGGTGATTTGACAGGCCTTGAGAACAACTTGGATAAGAGGTCTGCTGGAGGGGGGGAGAAGTGAAATAGTGAATTTTTGAGAATTATTCCTAGGCTGTGAGCCTAGGGACTGGAAGGAATTGCTGTCTTCAATAACAGGAAAGATAGGAGAGGGGGAAAAACTAGGGGAAAAGATAATTTCCTTTTTGGACATGTTGAGTCTAATGAATGTCTGCTCTGAAGAGTCAAAGATGATTGGAGATATAAGATCAGAAATCAATAGAGTTTAGGGAAGGACAGGTAAATTAGAAATTATAAAGATGGTAATTAAATTCATGGAATCTGAAGAAATCATCAAGTGAAGTAGTATAGACCTAGATGAGAACCCTGGGGAATACCTGTGGATAGAGAACGTGATCTAAAAGAGGTTCCAGTGAAGGAGATAGAAGCAGCATCCCAAAAATCCAGAGAAAAAGTTTTAAGGGAAAGTGATCAACAATGACAAAGGCTACAGAGAGGTTGAAAAGAATGAAGATTAAGAAAAGGCTATTGGCTTTGCCAATTACGAGATCTTTGGTAACTGAAGAATAGTTTTGATGGAATTATGAGATCCATTGTTAAGGATTGAGAAATGAGCTATCTTTCAATACAAGATAGCTTTCTTTAGGAATTTAGCTACAAAGAGCATAAGAGACAGAGCAATAGTTATCTAGAGTGATTTTTTTTTGAGCATAGTAGAGTCATGGCCATATTTGTAAACAGTAAAAAGGGACCCAGTAGATAAAGATAGATTGAAAAATAAATTAGAGATAATGGGACAACCTGGAATAAGATTTTGAGCAGTTAGCCTTGATAAAAGAAGGTATGTGAAAAGGCCAGAAGGCATAGGTGATAAAAGATAAAGACTGGAGAGGAGAAGTCATGGCAAAAATCTCAATTTTTTTCATGTGAGAGGCAAGGTTCTCAGCTGAGAGGATGAGGTGGGAAGAGAGCTACTAAAAGCATGAGTTTCCAAACTTTTAGCTCCTCTGGGCTGCATCGCTCAACAAATAAAATTTAATTTGACTACAATGTAGCCCATATTACCAATGAATATAGAAATAAAATGCAATAATGTAATAAAGTATAGACTTTGAAGACCTCATGTAATCTAAGGACCATGTTGGGCATGCTAGAGGTTTGAGGATTGCAAATGTTTGGTAGAGTAGGGAGTAAACTGATAAACATATGATAAGGAGGGCCCAGTTGAGATTCTATAACAAATTTGATGGTTGTGTACCCAATCAGAACAGTTGGGTGACTGTTGGGACTTGTGTATGGGAACATTGTAAATTATCTTCACCTGGTGCCTTTGATCATCAGAGCCTTGTTCTACTAAGTGCCACAGGAGTGGGAGTGAATTAGAGACTGGAAAGGTATTTATTCACTGGTGTTTTGGTGAATAAACTGAGCACTTGATGGAGTACTTGTCTCCTTGTATCCTACCCCTCCAACACTCACCTGGGGAAGATTGAAAGAGTCCAGAAGTGGGACTCAATATAGGAGTCTGGAAAGGGACTCTACAGGCAACTTTCTCCTCTTTAATTCACCAGCACAGGTATAGGGTCAAATGCTGCAGAAGATAGGAATGATCCATAACCAAGGTTGGCAGGGCGTAATCAGTGAAATGCTCTAAGGCAGCTGGGGATAGATTCAGGATAGGCAAAAATGGAGAGTGGCTCCTGCAAGGGAGATGACCTGTCATAAAGTTGGAGGTCATGATGTACATGAATGATAGGGTTTGGTAAGGGAAGAGTGGTGGAAAACCTTGTTAGATAAAGGGATTTAGGAATTCTTTAATGTGGAGGTAGTACATATGTAGGTAAAAGCAAGATCAAAATTATAACCATCTTTGTGTGTGGTTATGGTAGGATAGAGTCATGGAATTGAGTAGATTGAGGAATTTGATGGTTAGGGTGTGAACCCATATGTGAAGTCTCCTAGAATGAGAATAAGAGTTGGGAAAGAAAAATTATGTAGGGGATGGACCTAGAGGTCTATAAAGATCGGCTCTCAGGATTCTGGTTGGGTGGTAGAATTAGTAGCATGAACTTCAAAGAAGGAGAGGTTACTCAGAGGTGGATGATTGGGGGGCGGGGTTAGAACCCAGAAATGGTATTTGGAGAGCAAATTGCCTGCACCAGTGAGTCGAGGAAAATGAGTGAAAGTATAGCAAGTATTAGCATGACCAGAGACACTACCCTAGGGGAGGGATGGGGAGGGGAATGGAAGGAGTGAAATAAGAGATTTAAGATGAAGATCTTTGCCTATAGAACAAGAATTCCATAGTAGTACAGTGGAAGAGGAAGGTCTAATTAGAAGTTTGGGTTGAGAGGGTTGAGGGAAATTAGATGGAGGGGTATGAATTTAGTTTGGATAATAAGATTTAGAATCCCAGGGATGTTGGATGTGATTGGCTATTAACGTTATCATCAGGAGGAAGGTGCACTCCTCATCCCAAAGATAACTACAACAAATGGGAGGTCGCATTTCATTAACTTTTTTTTCCCTTCAAAGGCTGGAAATTAGGAAGCGGTACAGTAGAAAATTGGAACCTGTATAGCAAGAGAAGAAAGTCACACTACCCATCAACTTTCTTTTTCCTCTTCCCTCAAGGGATAAGCAAGCTGGAATGGAAGGCCTGAGGTTTCTCTTTAACCAGAAATTTAACACATTATGGAGATCAGGCTGGCAGCAAGTGATGGGAATTATTTCATACTGGCACAAATGGAAGTTGGCTTGGCCTGTGAAGCCAGTGGACTAAATAATTTGAAGGTCAAAGTCCTACTGGCTGCAGATCCAATGATTCTCTTCCCCTCCCCCCCCCCCAAGTTGGTCCTCCAGGTACCAATCTAACATGGGTTTCAGAATCTCATGAATTAGCAGGGACTTCAGAGACCAGCTGTTTCATTCATTCATGAATGGCAATCTGCAACCCCAACAAATGGTCATCCAGCTCTGGTCAAAGACTCAGTAATGAAGAATCTGCTAGCTAGTTGAGGGCTTTTTTGTTGGGGTTTTTTTTAATGGCAAAGCAATGAGGTTAAGTGTCTTGTCCAAGGTCATACAATTAGGTCATCATTAAAGTCTGAGATTGGATCTGAACTCAGGTCCTCCTGACTCCTGTGCCATCTAGCTGCCCTATCAAGTTCTTTCAAGGGCCAAACTAAATACTTCTCTTTTATCATAGGACAATCCTTCTAGAAATCTGCTCTGACATGCCACTTAATCCTTTTCTGATAAGATAAAATTGAGACATTAACCATTCATGTTGTCTCCATTTTATCCTGGCCTCAGATGTCTGAATTACAATTCATTTCTAAAATATGGCACACAGAATTGAATATTAAATTTTTGGCCTCCGTGTCACATTGTTAACCTAAGTTGCTTGTAGTCTGCTAAAATTCCCAGGTCTTTCCTCCCTAAACTGGTCGATTTTGTATTGGTGCAGATGGTTATTTTATTTTTTAAAAATTTTTTTATTAAAGATACTGAGTTTTACAATTCCCCCCCATCTTACTTCCCTCCCCCCCATGGAAAGTAATCTGTCAGTCTTTACTTTGTTTCCATGTTGTACATTGATCCAAATTGAGTGTGATGAGAGAGAAATCATATCCTTAAGGAAGAGACAAGAGGTCTAAGAGGTAATAAGATCAGACAATAAGAAAGCAGATAGTTATTTTAAACATGTGTAGCCTTTAGTAAATTTAAATTTAAAAAATCCTTAATAAATTTCATCTTTTAGAGAAAATTGGAGTATTAATGAATGATAAAAACATAGCGTGAGAGAACCCTAACTTGAATTTAAAGGACTTGCTTTGAATGTTGACCAGATGCTAGTTGTATGGTCTTAGGTAGACTACTTCAGCTAGACTTGTATGGAGGCTATGGTTTTTGTACTTCTCACCTCAAGGTTGGGAAATAATTTCATAATAGTTGTTTACAAAAAACTGTCTCCTTCCTCAACCATGCACTAGAAAAAGCCAGTATTTGGCCCAGATGTATATGTATGTAAAACCATATATACTGTATGCATTTCTATTTCTCAAGTTTCTCTCTGGAGATACTCTGAAACATCTGTATAGGTTCTTTATAGTTGATTTAAGTATAATATTCAGGATAATTTAGTTCCCATTCTTCAAACAATATTGCTGTTACTGTATACAATATGTCTTGGTTTTTCTTACTTCACTTATTATTTCATGTAAATATTTCCATGTTTTTCTAAAATCAACTTCATTATTTCTTTTTTGTTTGGTTTTTTTTTTTAGGTTTTTGCAAGGCAAATGGGGTTAAGTGGCTTGCCCAAGGCCACACGGCTAGGTAATTATTAAGTGTCTGAGACTGGATTTGAACCCAGGTATTCCTGACTCCAGGGCCGGTGCTTTATCCACTGTGCCACCTAGCCACCCCAACTTCATTATTTCTTATAGCACAATAGTATTCCATTAAAATTGTATACAACTTGATAAATCATGTTCCATTTGATGACTATCTCAATTTCTAGTTTTTTGCTATCAAAAAGAGAGCTGCTATAAATATTTGGGGTCCATAGATTTTCCTTTTTCTCTGATCTCCTTGGGAAACAGACAAAATAGTGGTATTGCTAATTCAAAGGGTATCTACAGTTTTTATAGCTCTGAACATAGTACCAGACTGCTCTCCAAAATAGCTGGATTGATTCATGATTTCATTATCAGTGCATTAATGTCTCAATTTTTCTACATCCCTTCCAACATTTGTCATTTTCTCCTTCTTTTAGCCAATCTGATAAATTGTTTTCATTCACATTTATCTAATCAATATTTAGAGCATTTTTCACTTTTTAGCTTTGATTTCATCATCAAAAAAACTGCCTTTTCATAGCTTTGACCAATTATCAATTGACTCATTTCTATAAATTTGACAAAGTTCTCTGCAGTATGAGAAATTGTCCATAAAATAACCCCCAACCCTCTATTTTTCTGCTTTCCTTCCAATCTTGGCTTCATTATTTGTACAAAAACTTTAATATAATCCGAATTATCCATTTTACATCTCAATATTTTTTATTCAGAAATTTTTCTTCTATCCATAATCTCACATTCTTCTGATTTACTTATATCTCTCTTTATAGCTAGGTCATATAGCCATTTTTGTAAATGGTATAAGATATTGGTCTATATATCAGGGATGGGGAACTCATTTGGTTTGGCACTGCCATGGGAACTGAAGGTAAGGAGCTTTTTTAGGAGTGAATTAAATGTTGGACCAAATATAGTTGGTTAATTTTTAAATTAATAATCTTGTTTGTCCCTCAAATGATGTTATAAGTATCCAAATGGCCCCTGGCAGGAAAAAAGGTTTCCTACCCCTGGCCTAAACCCAGTTCCTACTATACTGCTTTCCAGTTTTCCCAACAATTTTTCTTAGATGTTGAATTCTTACCCCACAAGCTTAAATCTTTACATCTATCAAACACAAGGTAACTATAAACATTGTGTATTGTTTATCTACTCTGTTCCCTGATCCACTTTTATATTTCTTAGCCAATGCCAGAATAGTTTTATAGTTAGCCTTATAGCACAGATCTTCCTTTACTTTTAAAATGATGTTCCTGATTTTGGTTCTTCCTAGCACAAGATTAAGTAGAACTGTTATCTGGCTCTTCTCAATATTCTCCACTTTAAATCTTTTGTATAAAAAAGTTTTATAATTGTTTTGCTTTCGTTCAAAACACTCAACTTTGCCACATACTCCCTAAATGGCCCCCCTTAATTGGGCCTCAGTTTCTTAGCAGGTAATACTCTCAGGTATTTTAAATAAAATTATTTCTTACAAGGTTTTGTTGGTTTTAAATAGAAATGCTGATGATTCATGCAGCTTTATTTTGTATCCTGCTAGTTTGCTATAATTGTTTCAACTTTTTAGTTGAATCTTTTGGATTTTCTAAGTATATCATCAGCAAAGAGAAAGTATTACCTTAGTGTCCATTCTTATTTTTTGCTGTTAACTTTTCTAATACATATTTAATAATATTGGTAATAATGGGCATCCTTGTTTCATTCCTTTTGGGGAAGACTTCTAAACCTTAGTTTTAGGTTTATATTATCATTTTAAAGAAAAATCCATTTGTAACTCATGCTTTCAAATTTTTTTATAGGAGTAAATTTTGTATTTTGTCTCAGCATATTGATTTAATCATGATTTTTGTTACTTTTGTTAATATCAGTTTTGTTGATTTTTCTTATGTTAAACCATCCCTGTACTCCTGGTATAAATCCCACTTGATTACAAGGTGTAATTTTTGTGATATATTTTTGTAGCTTCCTAGTATTTTTTGCATCTATATTTATTGTCCTTTGATTTTTATATTCTTCCTGGTTTAGATATCGGCACATTTCATAAAAGGAGTTTGATAGGACCATTAGTTGATCTTTAAATGTTAGAATTCACTTGTAATTTCAACTGGTTGATGCTTTATGAAACTCATTTATGGCCATTCCATTTCACCTTGTTAAATTGACACATAATTGGGTAAAATAATTGTTTTGATTTCAACTTCGTTAGTGATATATTCACAATTTTCATTTTTGAAACTAGGTATTTGATTTTATTTATTTTTTGCAAGGTAATGGAGTTAACTGACTTGTCCAAGGTCACATGGCTAAGTAGTTGTTAAGTATTTGAGGCCGGATTTGAACTCAGGTACTACTGAATCCAGGGTCAGTGCTCTGTCTACTGCCCCATCTAGCCACCCATTTTTTTTTTTAAATTAACCAGTGGTCTATTTTTTTTTTGCCATAAAATCAACTTCTGTATTTAATCAATCATTTACTTAAATTCAGCCTTATTACACCTTTTGTGTGTAGGATTTCCAATTTGGGTTTAACGAGGGATTTTTGCAGTATTTTTGTTTATATGGTTTATTGTCTGCTTATTCTCTATTGATATAAACAATTAAGCCTTTAATCATTCCCATGTTTTCAGTGCCCATCCTCACCTCTTTGAATATGCTACACTAATCTAGTAAAAAATTCCTTGAGGGGAGATTTTTCATTTTTGTCTTTGGGTTCCTTACACTAAGCTCTTGGTTCATAGTAGGCAATACTTGTTTGATGTACCCAGAACTGTGTGTGATCTTGTGCTCACTAATCCTGCTATACAAGTTCTCCAATAAATATCTGTTCCACCCCCACCCCCATCCTGAGATGGTGGGCAAGCAGCTGTGGTGAGGATCCTTTGACCTCACCACAGTGACTAGTGACTAGTTTCATTTAAAACACAACTTTGCCATACTCCCTAAGTGACCTCAAAGACCTCCCTCAACTGGGACACAGTTAAATGAGATTCCTCCCCCTTCAGGAATATGGAAATGCCTTGCTCTCCTGAATGCCACTTCCTCTCAAGAAAGAACCCTGGCCTGGACTCCTAGGTTGTTCCTTCTGTCCACACTCAATAGCCACTAAGGGACTATCTTCTCTCAAGAGAACAAGTATTTCATGCCTTTTTGCACATGTGCATGTGGGCATTTCTAGCCTAAACATAAGCCTTCTTTAAGGAGAGAAGAGACACCTTGTTGTAAGGGGTTAATAGAGTACATGGCCATGGGGAGTTCATCCTGAGAGTCACTGAGACCTGGGACAACAGGAATGTCCATACCAGAGTGCTCTGAACTCAGGAAGGAGCTCTGGCCCTTCTGTTTGTTCTCTGCCTTTCATCCTTGTTGAAGATTCTCAGGAAGGAGCTTTGGTCCTTATCTCTCTGCCTTTCATCCTCATCCTGTTTAAGCCAGGATACACACCTTTGTGGCATGCCCATTACTCTTACACAGTGCCTGGAGATGAGGAATGTTGATAACAGGGGGACTAGGCTTATACATACCCTTACTCAACTATGTGAGTTAGAGATGTAGAGATGTAATGTCCTGTTAATAAAACCTGTTACACATCTCTCCTGGTTGAACTCTCATTATTGAACATGCTGGCCGTGTCCATGTGGCACCATGAAGACCTTGGAAAGGTAGGACCCAGCTGCCCAAAAGGAAAAATCAAAGGACTTTTCACCTTGTAGCCAGGATTTGTCTTCCTTTGAATGCTGCATAGCAGGAGTTTCATAAATCAAAGGCCTTTAATTTTTTATATTTAGAGGTATAATTATTGGATTCTTGAGATTCTCCAATTCGGCAGTCTACACCAAGGAATAAATATTGGGGTAATCTGCTACACAAATCCTGCATACTATCATTTCAAGAAAAATCACGTATGAAAAAAGTTCTTCATAGAAGAGAAGTTGGTATCAGATTGTGGGGGAGACCAGTCCAGTTATGACCTTGAGCAGTAAGAAATCTTCTAAAGTGGGCCTCAGAGAATGAGCCTTTGACACAGGGTGTTACACTTGTGTGCTAATATACACCTAGGTGGTAGGATATATAGGAAAATCTACTAACTGGGTTAAGACTTTGAATACTCTTTATATTGAGAAGCAGAGTTCCTCTAGACCCTGATTTGACAGGGAGTGTCAAGAACCCGAGTCCAAGGAGGGGAATGGTCAGAGGTAGACACACAATTTGAACTCCAAAACTTTGAGAATCTAACGATAAGGATGGACCACAACCTGGGGGATGGGATTGATAAGGCCTACTGGCTGAGGGTATGGTACTTGTGGCCTCACCAAAAGTTAAAAGCTGCAGACCAGAAGCACCATGAGATGATTTTTTTTTTTGTATTATGACCTATACCCTTCCCTTGTAAATATAAGGATAGGGACTAGATGGATGATTCATTAGTATAGAAAAGTCCCAGGTGGGGAATACCCTCTACCAATTTAGGTCAGCATATCCTTTTTTGCAACTTCTAGTTGCTTAGGGCTCTGAGAAACTTATTCAAGGTCATACAGCCAGTGTGTGTCTACATTGAGGCCTATGCACTATCCATTACTTGATGCTTTTAAGCAAATATATCCTTCAACTCTACTGAAAGCTCCAGCTTGAGGAAGAGAAGGTATCTGACCTAAAGTCATAGAGCAGGACTGTAATAGTATAGTTTATCATTCTGGCTTCAATCCCTCACTCTGCACTTCATTATTTTTTTTACTCCCTTTCCCCAAGCTAGACAAACTCCAGACCAAAAGACCAGAGAACTGTTACTAGACAAAGTTGAGGGGTTGAATTCCGTAAACCTTCTCTTTTTCCCTCTGCTTCTACAGCTGCCTGAACACACACAAGTAGAAATACCCTTAGGGAAATGTGTGCACACATGCACACGCAGACACACATGCACCTTTAGCCAAATTCCTTTATTCCAGATATTGACTCAAGTCAGGGGTGGACTACACACATAGACCCTACGGTGAGTACAAATGTCAGGAGACACTTTGGTAGACAGGGGCAAGTAGAACAGGACGTGGGCACTGTCCAACCGTGAGGAGCCCAGGACTCCCCCCAGGTAGACAGGGCAGAGATAGAGGGGCAGGGGCAGAGGAGAGGAAGGCAATGGTGGGTCTTGGGTGATGAACTGGGGGATCACACTGATAGGGGGCAGAGGGCTAGGCTTGCCAGAGTGCCCATCTTGCAGGGCCTTGTCCTCAGGATCCCATTCGGCATGATGGAGAAGCAGTCCTGTTATGAGAATGCCACCCTCAGGAGCAGATGGCTTTGGTCCACATTCCACCTGGGGGCACAATCATCATGACCAGTACTGAGGCATGAAAAGAATCAGACTTATGGATATAGCCTAATGGAGAGGGGACAGGGATGGGGTACAAGAGTACCTACCTGAATTTGAAGGCCAATTGCTTCAAACCTTTGTCGAGATATGCCAGCATTAAGATTAGAGTCAAAATTGGACCTCTGCCTATGGCCCATGTGCAGCCAGGGGCTGGTATCAAGGTCACGACTAAGGCTAAGTCGATTATAGAAGCTGTAGTTGTATATGGAACCACCACTAAGTCTGGATTGGGGATGATACCTGAAGCTTAGTTTGGCAGAGTTAATCCTGGTGGTTCCGTCATGGGTGGGGGAGATAAAAGTGGGTTTAAGCTGGAACTGAGGGCGTGCTCCAGGGACAGAGGCAGGACAGGCTGGACGCCGATAACCATGGGTTAAAAGACTTGTCCTTAAATTTGAAATGAAGGGGAAAGTCCAGTTCTGGCTGGCCTCCCAGCGAATAGCCAGCAATAACCCTTTGGGGTGACGGAAGGCAGACAGGTGAAATGAGCGGTTCTGCTGGTCAGACCCTCCCATACCCAGTTGTCCACATTGACTTAAGTATCTGGTTAGCAACTGGCCTTGGCACCACAGCTGGTACAGCCAGAGCCAGGGTGGCTGGGGCCCAGCAGACATGTGGTGTCGCCAGGGTGGAGGCAGACGGCCAGCCCAAAGAGCAGTGGCCACTTCATTACATCGTGGGGAGGAGCAAGGAAGGCCCCCTGCCAGCTGACTCTCCAAGCAGCACAAGTCACTATGTAGTTCTGGCAATAGCAAACCTAATGCTGTGCCTTCCTTCTCCAAGAAGCCTTCCAGGGTCTGCACCCCTTTAGAGGAGTTTCCATTAAGATTATGAGAGCTCAAGGTCAACATGGCCTGCAAAGCTTTGAGCCTCCGGATAGCCTGGGACACTCGATGCTTTAGTCGATATTCCACCCGATAAAGGGCTTGGATTCTGGCACTAGGAAGTCCTGAAGGTCCCCAGGGATCTTGGGCCTTCTGTAGGTAAGAAAAAAGGGCCCGACTCTGTTTCCTTATTAGCCAAGCCTGGGGTTCTTCAGTTAGACCATAACTACGAGGTTCAGGCAGGAAAGGTATCAGGAATATTTGGGCCTCTAACTCCGTCATATCTAGGGGGTTGAGAAGATGAGGATGGTAAGTTAAGAGAAACAAGATACTCTAGCAGAAAGATGTCACTCTACACAGATAGTACACATATCCCCAGAGTCTCCTCAACTAAAGGAAAGATTCTCCATACACACAGATGCATACAGAGTAAAATTGTTATTCACACTCACCCTTTTATACACTCAAGGAGGTACACACATACACACATATGTATACAAAAAGACACTCTCCCCCACATAGTCTGTCAGTCTGTCTGTCTCTCTCTCTCTCTCTCTCTCTCTCTCTCTCTCTCTCTCTCAGACACACACACACATACACACACACACACACACACACACACACACACAACTCAAGTCTTAGAATTGAAAGACCACACAAAATAGCTACCCTAGGTTCAAGGTATTTTGTGTATCTTCATTTAAAATTATGGCTCATAAGCCAGTCAGTAAATGCAGCTAGTTCAAAGCAAAGGCATTCCTCCACATATCTGAAATCCTTACCATAAATAGGTAGAGCAGATATAATAATCATGTATGAGGAATAAGATGGGTAGCCTGTGAATATGTGGAGGGGTAATCCATGCCTCTGGTGAGGTCATCAAATTCTCAAGGTTTGCCACCTTCTGGGGTGGAATCTTCTAATACCACTGATCCTATGGGAAACACTGGGATGTACATTTTTCTGGGTATTGATTCCTCTCCCTGCTTCCGGGCTTCATCTCTTCAAGGTCACCAGCTATCCATCTCAGTTCTACTTAGCTAGGGCAGGGTAACTACAATCTTTGAGGACAGGCATGATACCTGCTCTTAAAATAATAGCTTAGATTTACAGCTCTTTTTGTGGTATCAAAGAATTGGCAATTGAAGGAATGCCCAGCAGTTGGGGAATGGCTGAACAAGCTGTGATATAAGAACATAATAGAACACTATTGTGCTTTAAGAAATCATGAGTAGCCCTACCAATCAAAATTCCAAAAACATTACTTTAGTGAGTTAGAAAAAATTGTAAGTAAATTCATATAGAAAAATAAAAAAGTTAAGAATTGCCAGGAGCTTAATGAAAAAAAAAGTGCAAAAGAAGGTGGCTTAGCCCTACCTGATCTAAAATTATATTATAAAGCATAGTCATCAAAACTGTTTGGTATTGGCTAAGAAATATAATGATGGACCAGTGGAATAGACTAGGTGTAAAAGCAGGAGATGATTATAGTAATCTGTTCGATAAACCCAAAGAGTCCAGCCATGGGGATAAAAACTCCCTCTTTGATAAAAACTTCTGGGATAATTGGAAGTTAGTATGGAAGAAACTTAGATTAGACCAACACCTAACATCCTTTACCAAGATAAAATCCAAATGGTTACAGGATTTAGACACAAAAAACAATACTATAAGCAAATTAGAAGATCAAGGACTAGTTTACCTGTCAGATCTATGGAAAGCGGAGCAGTTTATGACTAAGGAAGAGTTGGAGAGAATCACCAAAACCCAATTAGATGATTTTGATTACATTAAATTAAAAAGCTTTTGCACAGATAAAACCACTGTAACCAAGATCAAAAGAAATGTAGTAAATTGGGAAACAATCTTTACAACTAATGATTCTGACAAATGACTCATTTCTAAAATATACAGAGAACTGAGTCATATTTTTAAAACAAAAAGCCATTCCCCAATTGACAAATGGTCAAAGGATATGCAAAGGCAATTTACAGATGAGGAGATCAAAGCAATTCATAGCCATATGAAAAAATGCTCTAAATCATTAATTTTTAGAGAAATACAAATTAAAGCTTCTCTGAGGTAGCACCCCACACCTCTCAGATTGGCCAATATGACCAGAAAGGATAATGATCATTGTTGGAAGGGATGTGGGAAATCTGGGACACTATTACACTGTTGGTGGAGCTGTGAACTCATCCAACTTTTCTGGAGAGCTATTTGGAACTATGCCCAAAGGGCAACAAAAATGTGCATACCCTTTGACCCAGCAATACCACTACTGGGTCTATATCCTGAAGAGATGAAGAAAAAGGGTAAAAACATTACTTGTAAAAAAAATATTTATAGCAGCCCTGTTTGTGGTGGCAAAGAATTTTAAATCAAATTGCCCTTCAATTGGGGAATAGCTTAAACTGTGGTATATGTATATCATGGAATACTGTTGTTCTATTTTTTTTTTTTAGGTTTTTGCAAGGCAAATGGGGTTAAATGGCTGGCAGAAGGCCACACAGCTAGGTAATTATGGTAATTATAGTCTGAGACTTGAACCCAGGTACTCCTGACTCCAGGGCCGGTGCTTTATCCACTACGCCACCTAGCCACCCCTATTGTTCTATTAGAAACCAGGAGAGACGGGATTTCAGGGAAGCCTGGAGGGATTTGCATGAGCTGATGATGAGTGAGATGAGCAGAACCAGAAAAACACTGTATACCCTAACAGCAACATGGGAGTGATGATCAACCTTGAAGGACTTGCTCATTCCATCAGTGCAATAATAGGGAGCAATTTTGGGCTGTCTGCAAAGGAGAGTGCCAGCTGTATCCAGATAAGGAGCTATAGAGTTTGAACAAAGTTCAAGGACTATTCCCTCTAATTTAGAAAAAACAGACATCTTATTGTCTGCTCTTGTTACCTCTTAGAATTCTTGTCTCTTCTCTAAGGATATGATTTCTCTCTCATCACACCCAATTTGGATCAAGGTGCAACATGGAAACAAAGTAAAGACTGACAGATTGCTTTCCATGGGGGGGGGGGGAGTAAGATTGGGGGAAAATTGTAAAACTCAAATAATATCTTTAATAAAAATTAATAAAAAAAAGAAAGAAAGAAAGAAAGAAATCATGAGTAGGCATTCCAGGAAGACTTACATGAACTGAGGTAAAGTGAAGTAAGCAAAACCAGAAGGGCAGTATACACAGTAACAGCAACACTGTGTGATGATCAATTATGAATGACTTATTCTCAGCAAAACAATGATCCAAGATAATTCCAAAAGGACTCATGATGAAAAAATGCTATCCACATACAGAGAAAGAACTGATGGGAGTCTGAATGCAGAAATATACTATTTTCACTTTTTTTGTTTATTTGGTCTATTTCTTTTATAATACGACCAATATGGAATGATGTTTTTTAATATCAAATTGTTTACAATCTTAGGGTGGGGGGGTGAGGGAGAAGGAACATTTGGAATTCAAAAATTTTTTTAAAATGTTCAAAATTGTAATTGGAAGTAATTGGAAAAATAAGATACTGTTTAAAATAATATTTAGATAGTACTTTAAAGGTTGCAAACAAATATATATTATATACATATATCTCCTTGCAATTATATAATGAACCTCCTCAGAGGGTGAGTATATGGTGCTCCAGAGTAAGGGAGTTATACTGTTTGGAAGATGAGATTAAGTGTAAGTCCCAGGACACTTTGGGACCAGACCAGATTCAAAACATTGCTGAACCAGAGAGTTGACCTCAATAGTCATATGGTCCAATCCATATCTGAAAAGGAATCACCACTATAATATATCCAAGTAAGTAGTCATCATACCTTTATGAGTGACATAAACCAACTACTTCCATTGCACTTTTGGATAGCTCTAATTAAAAGGAAGTCTTCTCCAACAGCAAACCTAAATTTATTTCTTTGTAATTTCCACCCATTGTTTCCAGTTCTTCCCTTTGAGACCAAAAGACCTAATTTCTTTTCCATATGACAGCCTTTCCATATGCTTCTCTTATAAACTTAGGAGCTTTAATATAACTATCATATCCTTATCTTTTTCAAGCTAAATATCCCCCCAGTTGCTTCAACTTAATCCTCATAGGACATAGACTTGGTTGCCCTTGTGTGGAAATTCTCGTTTATCAATATTCTTCCTTAACTGTGGCAGACAGTCTAGTTGTGACCTGGCCAGGGCAAAAAACACAAACAAACCAAAGACTTGTGACCCCATTCTAAGGAACTTCTATTCTGCTGGGGCAATGTGACACAATATTAAGTATATGCCAAGTATTGCAATGGGATTTCAGGAGGGTGGAGAGCTGAACAATCTGATCAATTCAGAAAGGCTTTATTGCCCGTAGGGGCACCTGGTCTATTCTTTGAAGGAAATATACAATATATGATTGCAATGCAAGCAGAGTGTATGTCAGATATAGGGGACAACCAGTATGATAGACAGGAGATAGAAGGTTATGAACAGTTAGAAAGTCAGTTTGATGGGCATAGAGAAAGCATGAATATGAAAATTAAAGTCAGTAGCAATCATACTGCAGAGTACTTTAAATGCCAGGGTAAAGAGTTGATATTTGTATTTCTATCTTAGAGGTAATGGGGAGCCACAGGAAGGACTATTTTAGTAAAGAAGTAGACATGGTCAGAACTGTATACTAAGAATATCATTTGGGAGAATGAATTAGGGGAGTTATGGGAAGTAGGGAGACTAATCAGAAGAATATTATAGTAATCTAAGCAAGAACTGATGAGGGCCTAACATGAGAGTAAAATATGAGTATAGATAAGGGAAGGCTGCTGAGAGATGTTGTGGATGTAGAAGTGATGTCTTGACAACTGTTTGGATGTAGGATATGAAAGAGAGGAAAACAATCAGGTATTACATACCAAACCATAATTTGAATATTGGTACCCTTGATGGAAATAAGCATTTTGAAAAGATGTGGAGAAAATATTAATTCCATTTTGCTCATATTATGGTAAGTTTGTAATTTCTACAGGACATCTTCCTAAGGATTATATTTCTGAAGAAAGGTTAGGGTTGGGAGATTAGATTTAAGAGTCCTTTGCATGGAGATGATAGTTTAACCCAAGATAGCTGATAGTCACCAAAAAATGTATAGGGGGAAAAAAGTAGAGCCACAAGTCGTGGGGAATACTCAGGAAGTGGGTGGAAAAAAAGGTTGTATAGTATCCCTTGGAAGATTACCAAGGAGTTGGTGTTAATAATAGAGATAGTTGCTTGATGGAGAGAATAAAAATTTACAATGTGACTGAATGAGTCAAGGCAGTGTCTTAAACAGTAATCTTCTTTCCAAAGGACAGGAGGAGGGTAACAGATTTTAAGAGGCAACCAATTAGAAGGTATGAATCCAAGATCCAGGCCAGTGTACAGCTCTTTAGTTATCATCATTTTTAGTCATAGCTGGCAGGGGAATCTCCTCATTTTACACAGAAGGAAACATGTCATTCCTTTACTAAGCAATTTCTAGTAGTTCACTATTATGATTAGGATCAAATATAAACTCCTCTGGCATTTAAAGCCCTTTAATAACCTGACTCCTAATCTTCCTTTACAGCTTTATTCTCTACTACTTCCCTTTACAAATTTATGATCCAGTCAAGTGACTTTTTAGCTGTCCCTCATTTTTGTGACTTTGTACTGGCTTTCCCCAAGTCTCAAATGCATTCCTTCCTTTGTCTTTTAGAAACCCTTAAAAACTGAACTCAAATGGCATCTTCTATAAGAGACCTTGCCTTATGTCTCCAGTGACTAGTCCCTTGCCCCTCTAAATTATCTTTTATTTATATATCCACCCAATCACATTTCCCATGACAGAATGTAAGCTCCTTGCAGACTTTTTCATAAGGCATATGGTAAATTATAAGGGATGGCTATTGGTGAGGGATATATTATAAAGGGGAGCTTATGTAAAAATTTATCAGTAACATTTTTTAAAACAGAGAAATATAGGTTGGAAGACAGGCAAAGTAAGGTTAGTTCACATTGATAGCTCCCTTACTCATGATGGCAGATAGACTGGTCCACGAGTAGCTCAGCCTGTGAAACTATTATGATTGGGCGGCAAAAGCAACCACCTCCCCTGAAAATAGTCCTAGATTCTAAAAACTGATGTTCCAAGCAGGAATATTTCAGATGAAGTCTTATTTAGACTTCATAGGAAACTATTAAGTTTCCTGTTAAGAATTAACCCAATCTGGAATAAGACTAGGACAGTCCCTCTTGACTCAGCCCTTAATCAAGTCATATGTGGAGTGCAGGGGAATCACTGGAGGCCACAAATTAGGAAGGACATTGATAAAACTGGAGAGAATCCAGAAGATTACAACCAATGTGATGAAGGACATCTATAACATGAAGATTAGTTGAAGGAGCAGGTGATGCTTGAAAATAAGATTCCATTTGGGGACAGGATAACTGATAACTTTTCTTCAAATTGTCAAAGGCTTACTATGTGAAAGAAATTTCTTTAACTACAAAAAGCTGAACTGGGAGCACTGGAGGGTGGAGAGGAGTTATACTTTGCAGCTTTCAAGATCTGAGACAGCAGATGTTACAATTTCATGGCCTTTTGAGTCCATCCCAGTCCAATTGGAGGGGTTCATGTCAGCTTGTTTTACAAGTTACTGCAATAGTCTTGAACTTAGCCCATTATAGAATGGGCATAAGCATGTAAATGTGGAAATTCCTACATGCAAGGAAAGGTAATCCTCTTTGATGGCAAAGGAGTGTGGTTTCTTCCAGGCAGACAAAATCCAAAGATTATGTTGAATTTCTTTTCAGAATGATTGTGGTGATATTCACAGGTGAACCAGATCAAATCAGAGATCAAAAGCTGAGAGATTGTAAAGACAGAATTTTTAGAGAACTAAAAATTCAGCAAGATACATGAACTTGATGCTTTCTCTAAGCTTAATTGTTTGAGAAAATAAGTCTTTGATTCTAGAATGTAGTGTGGCCTCCTTGGCAAAAAGGCCTTGCATAGATCTTGGAAAATCCCATTGCCTCCTGATGCCTTCAGTCCTCCCTCTTGAGCTTGGACAAGCAGGCATCTTTTTGACTATTCCCTGGTCCATCCCCAAAAGGCTGTGCCTATTTACCTAGGGGACACCACTATTGTCTGTGGACATGATATCAATAGGGAAGAGAGTAGGTGATCCAAAGCTACATATGAGGCTGCACAACTCAGCCTCAGTTTAAATGCTTCAAACTTAAGCAGCTCAAAAAAAAATCACTCTTTATAGGGAAGTATATCAAAGTTATTCTCTCCATACTCAAAGTCAATTAATTAAATCCTGAGATTTCAAAAGGATTAATAGGGAGAATATCAAGAAAGGGGCTCAGAATGCCATGGTTTTTTTCCCGTGGAGCACGTGGAGCAGAGCTATATCACTGTAGTTTGGAAAGAGAAGTCAGTCTGTGATTTCCCAAGATAAGATGGAAGAAATTATCACTGCTAACACAAAAAGCAGAGGAAGTTCAACCACATATAAAAATAATTGCTAAGGCTAACCAATGAAGAAACTGGACAACCTCATGCCCTGAGCTATGGTGAACACACAACATGAATGCAGGGAGCCTCCAGAACTATAAGATGAGGCCAATACTACTCTCTCCCCTCTCCCCTGTGGAGTACCTTCTCACACACATATTCAAAAACAAGGCTTCTACTTAGCCTCATTTTAACTTCTTTCCCATCCTACCCCCTGCACTGCTCAGCCTCACACACATAAGGTTCACTTACATTGGGACATAATTCCTTTCATATACACTTATAGCAAGACACACACACACACACACACACACACACACACACACACACAGAGTACATATGGACATGGCTTCCCACACATAGGGACAAGGCCAATACTACCATGGAAACACACATACAAGCATAGAGTCTTGATCTACAAACACATACATACACACACACACACACACACACACACACACACGTACCTCCCCCTACATACACTCCAGAACACACATATAGATAGGTGTCTCACACACAAAAATAAGTGAATCCCCACAAATCAGAGTCAAGACCTTCCCTTCTCATGCACATTGATTCAGGGTCATATGTACATATACAGAAATAGGACATTTCACATTTACATGTAGAGACCCCCAGAATCACATAAGTCTCTTCCCCATTCACTTCATCCACAAACACAGATGACTGCCCCTCATCCATGAATTCGGTTCCTTCACACACATATCTCCTGAATAGGGTTAGGGCTCACTCTTGGTTGTCTCCCATCCCCTGCACACAGCAGGGCCCTACCTGGGCATGGTATAAGGGTGGCCAGCAGATCCTGTGGGGTAAAACTGCAGGGTTGCAATTTATTGTTGGGGTCCAGACAGACCTGGATAAGACTGAATATGGCAGCCTGGTCTTCAGGATCAGCCACATGTCCTCCATAAAAAATTGCTCCTGGAGGACAGGAAGCACAAGGACCCTTCAAAGCCCTGTTCTCCAACCCCATCAACCCCCTGTCTGGCCTTGGGGCTCTGCACCAGAAAGAAGGTGCTCAGGTTGCAGATATCTTTCATGAGAATGGATGAGGGAGGCAGAAGTCAAGAATAGGGGAAAAATGGGAAGGGGGCCCAGAAAAATATAAAAGGGTAAAGGTTAACAAAAATGGAGAGGCTCAGGAGGTGGCCAGAGATTGGGGACAGACAGAAGAAAGATAGGTGAGAACAAAGCTAGCCAAAGGGCAAGGAAGGAAAGACAAATGATTAGTGAGGTGAAGATAGCAACCTCATGAGAGGCTAGGGAAGGGGCAGGGATAAGGTCTTGCCAATCAGTTCTTGCAGAGCCACCCAGTGATTGCTGAACCTCTTCCATATCCATTCCTGTGTTTTTAGTGTCCATTCCAGGATCACCTGATTCCTGTTGGAATGGGGGTGGGGTGTGAATAAACAGATTCGAAGTCAAAAGGCTATTAGCAAGAGATCTAGTAGGAGGTGGCTAATGGTACTAAAGATAAGTCTTGGGGAAAAAAAACTTAGAAAAAGGCAAGCCTTTTCTAGATAGGCAAAAGGAAGACTTGGCTTGTTTGGGGGCATATCAAACCATTAATTGCCCTAACCTCAAGGAAAGGGGGTAGTTTTCAGGTATAGGGGACTTACCATTTACCACACTTAGCCTGAAGACAGGGCCCATAGAGCTGGCGGTGCAGCAGAAGACTGTGCAGGAATATCACTGGCACAGACAGGGTTAGGGATACTAAGGGTTCAGAATTTTCCAGGGAATCTTGCATTGGATTATATCTTTCACGTAGGCTGCTTATCAGGATGTCACTCAGCTCCAGTGACTTCTCCCAGAATATAGGAACCGAATACTGTACCAACACCACTAGTATGAGAGAAAGGGGAAATGGCATGATTCAGAGCATAACCCTGGCTATGGGAAGTTTTCATGCTTACTCTGGGAAGGACCCTGGACAGCAGCAGCCTATGATCCTCTGTAGTCAAATAACACAACCTAGATAGTTTTTTTCCCTTCTGCTCAGTGAAAAGCCTTAGACAAGTCCTCGCCTCCTCAGCCTACTCTTCTCTTTCTCCCCTAATTCAATTAGGATTCTGGTTAGGAGCTTTCATCCTCACCTGGAAGAGAGTCAACTGTATTAGCTGAGGAAATAAGCCACAGGCGGAACTTCTTATTTATAATTAAATTATGTCTGGACATGGATTGGTGCAAGACAAGTGGCAAAACTTCTGATGTCACTGTGGAGAGAAATGAGGACCAGATAAGAGGGGAGAAAAGACATGGAACAAAGATATAAAAGAGACATAGATTTTAGGGTCATACACATAAGTGTATGGAGGTTGCTGTATGAAAGGGGAATAAAGTCATGGGCAGATAACAGAAATGTAAATACATACACAAACATGAGGTCAGATATATGAAGGGGGATGTATACATCAAGGGAGGTCAGGCACTAGGGAGTCACAGGACCAAGTGTAGGGCACAGACATGGATCCAAAGGGGAGGGAGGGAGGGAACAAAGACCTGAGGTAGATTAAAAAATGAGGGCACTGATAAAAGATGAAAGATACATATAGGAGGAAAGCAGACTCGAGGGATGCACAAATGTGAGAGGAACACAGACATAAGGGAAAGGACACAGATGGGGCATGTAATTGCTGGGACATGCACAACAGGAGGAACAAAAACCTGAAGGGTATAGAAGCAACAGGGGACAAAGACTTGAAGGAAGAAACACAAAACTGTGGGAAACATAGATTCAAGGGGGACACAAACATGAAGAGAAAAAGGAAGGGATCATGACTCCATAGCCCAAGCCTTGCATTGACCATGGAAGGGAAGTGATTTGCCCAAGGTCACACAGTCAAGAAATGCCTAGAATGGGATTGCCCCCTCAATCTTCTCCCTTTCTTTTGTTTCCCTCATTCTCATTAATGTTGGACCTGGCAAACAGAACCACTGCAAATATGGACAGGTGGTGTTCTTTCTTCCTTTTTTTCTACTGTGCCACAAAGAGAAGGGCACGGTCTGAGGGATGAGACAGACCTTGAGGAGGCGGCAAAGGCATGATGTGTAGGAAACATATATAAAAGAAATACAGATGTGACAAAGCCTCAGACAAAGCAGAGGGAATAATGACATGAAGAGAAGTCCTCAGGCATGAGGGGAAAACACATTCCTGGGGACATACATAAGGGAGAGAAAGTTATCTGAAATGAGTGTCATAGATGTGAAAATAATAAAAATGAGAAACAAGGGGGAGGGAACAAAGAAGAGAAGGACAAAGACATGAGGAAATTAATGTGGGAAGCATAGTCATGAGAGATGGCCAGATATGGAAAGCACTACTAAGAGGGAGACACCCAGAAATGTGGATGATACGAACAATAAAGAAAAAAGATCTAAAGGCAGGGACCTAGATGTCGTGTGGGAGAGAATGGGGATGATGACAACAGGAAGGAAGACATAAATGACATTAGGGACTGAGGCATTGGGCAGCAATGAGATGGGGACAGAAATGAGGTGCAACTCAAACATACCCAAGTTGACACAGAGATATGGAAAAGGTGGGGGCACAGACAGGTGAGCTGCAAACATTGGAGGAAGGAACAAAAATACAACCTAGATAGACATAAGAAAGAATAGAAACACATGGTGGTGGTGGCTAACATACAAAAGGAGGTACACAGGCATAAAAAGGAACAAATATGAAAGGAATACAAAGCACTAGGGAAGCAGAAGAAACAGGCAGAAGTGTAACAAAATAGAGGGGACACATTCTGAAAAGGTTCAAGCCACAAGATGGGATGGAGACAGAGATTAGAAATATGAGACAAGTATGATCATAAGGAAGGCACAATCAAGGACAAAGAGAATGACAGACAAGAAAGCGTACAGACAGGAGAGTACAGACAAGGGGGACAGATATGAGGCAGCAGGCTCACCTACCCTGAGCCCCATCTAACATCCCTAACAAGGGTTCCAGGAGCTCAGATGGCCAAGAAGACATCAGATGGCAGTTGTCCAATACTATCCAGTGACCCTTTCGCATAGCATTGCTCAGAGCTATGGTCACAGTCTGAATAGAGTCCCATTTAGAGGACCCCAGTCCAATGACCTGCAGATTCTTTTGTCCCAAGAAAAATAGACATGCCTTGAGTGGAGGCTTCTAGTGCTCCCATAACCCCAAATAACCACAACCCTTCCTTGCTACTTTGAAGGTTGTGGTCTCTCCTACCCAGCCTTTGCCCTTAAGGGAGCAATGAGAGATAAGCAAGGTCTAATGGATAATGCTACCTGCTTACCACCTGGCTGCAGGGACTCAAGGCTTCCTATGGATGTCTTCTCTAGCTTCAACCCCCACCCCCATTTGCTGCTGAAAGGGATGGAACTTCACAGGGTCATATCACAGTCCTTGGCACAATTGCCTCTGAAAGGTCCCTATAGCCACAAGGTGAATGTCACTTGTGGGAGTGTCAGTGGAGTGAATAAATAAGCTCTAGTTCTTTGGGAGGTTGATATCTGGGTTGGTGAGCAAGATGGTTGGGAAGAGCTCTTGGGTTAGGAGCATCAGTTTGTGGGAGGTGGTCAGAAGGCACCTAAAGATGAAAAGTAGTCAGGAAGGAGGTACACCTTGCCCTGGTGCTACAAAAGTAATTTTAGGTATCCCCACTCAGACTTCCAGGCTTACCTCCTGCTCATGTTGGGATGCCAACTTCAAGATAAAGGGTAAAGGGTGTGAGGTGGCACTGGGGTGTCCTGGTGGGGGCAGCAGCACAAGCAGGGGCTGGGTGGGCTGGCTCAACCTGTAGGAGTTGATAGCTGGATACTTCGTCTCAGCCAGGGGCCGTCCCAGGAGGCAGGTGGTAAAGTCAGCAAAGGTACCTGCTAGCTGCTCTGGTTTTAGCACCCGCCATAGCACCAGCTTCTGAAGGAAGCTCAGGGGTTTGGTGCCAGGGCCCGGTGCTGGGCCTACCACTGTCGAGGGCAACCTCAGGTACTCCTCCCAGGCTTTTGAGTGGGCAGCCAAGGAAGCCTGCAGGCCTACAAAGGGGGGTAGCAGCTCCAGCAATCCACACTCCTGCCAGGCTTTGGGCCCTAACCAGGAAGGACAAATGACATTTGAGTTCAGCACATTCTTGTCCACTACTGGGGAAGCCCCTAGTCCTGGACAAAGTGCCAGCCTCTCTAGGGCAGGTGCCTGCTCATCTAGCTGTAGTAGGGCCAGGGCACCAAAAACTCCTACCAGGGGTGCATGGTGGGGCTGCAAAGAGGTAAAGATATTGCTCAGCAACTGATGTGTTAGCTGGATCCCTATCTCCCGAAGGTGGCTGTCTAGGTCTTCATTATGCTGCGGTGGTAGCTGGTGGACAGAGCTGGCCAGAGTACGGCATGTCACAGTCAGAGATCTGTCTAAGATCATGGGGTAGATAGGGTGTAAATTCTGCAGAGGGAACATGGCCTGGGACATGATGGTACCTAGATGAGCCACATACTGGTACTGAACACGAAGCCCCGTCTCTTGGGTCTTCAACTCCTTCAACTCTTCCAGGTGAGTCTTCTGCCGATAGAGCTCTGCTTGGCAGTTCAGCATGTCTCGCAGAAAATTGTGTCGGCCTACTTGGTCTATTTCTACATTTAACACGAACCCCAGCAGCTTTTCCTGTATGGGATCCCCTGCTCAAAGCCCGGTCTGTTGTCTTCTCTTACACCCCCACTTCATATCCTCCCCCAACCTGCTTTTTCCCCAACCCCATGGATCAAAGTTATCATATTTTCCCTTAACCTTTTTTTTTTTAAAGCCTTATCCTTTTCCTGGATCCTTGACCCTGTTAGCTCTCTTCTCTCAAATGCAAGTGGGGTCTAAGAATTTGTTTTTTAAAAACATTCTAATTATTCTATTTAAATATAATTGGCTTCCTTTATGATTCTGGATTATGATACAAAAAAAGTTAAGAACCTCTGCTCTACTAGGTCCCTGTCTCCTCTCTATTCTTCCTAAGCTTCTTCCTGACTTCCCCCTCCATGCGGAGTCCCAAACTCACCTCAGTAGCTTCAATCTCTTCATAAGCATCCAGTATGCTGAGCTCTAGGTTGTTCCATTTTGACTCCAATTCTGGCCTCTCCGCTCTTATGATCTCCTGGAAAAGCTGTTCCTCTATTCTATCCCGATTCATATGCATATCTATTATATTCATACCCTTCAGTATCTCTGAGTTCAGACCTGCAGATGGGTCCCATTTACAAACATGCTTTTCTCACCCAAGCCCTTAAATCATCTCCTGCCTTTTTCCACTTCCCTCCTCTGCCCTTGGCTTCAACCCCGGGCACATATCCCCATCCATCCCCTTCCCATTTTTCCCATTTCTCTGTAGCCTCTGTTTCTAGTCCCTAGCTCAGGCATTGCACCCTGATCTCTGTTCCTCTTCCATCTTCCATCTAGCCTCTGACCCTCATGCTTTACATTATAACAGTTTGGGTCATCTATTGTACCTTATTGTGGAATAGTTTGGGGGAAGATGGAGAGGGAGAGCCCTTGAGTGGTGACAGCAAATAAATCCTGGAGAAATGAGGAAGCTGACCTGATACCAACCTCCAAGTCCAGACCTCACCTGCTGGCAAAGCATCAAGGCGCAGTTTGGTGGTCAGGTACAGACAGAAGTTGGGATGCACTTCAGGGGGATGCAGATTATCCCTCTGAAGGAGCCGCTGCAACTCAGGACACCACAAACCCAGCTCTACATTATTCAGCAATACTAACAGACCTGCCAAAAAATACTGAGGCTCATCTCAACCTCCAATCACCAAGGCATGCTCCTACCTAGACACTTCTTCTAGGTCATAGATCATAGGACTGAAAGTTGAAAGGAATTTCAGAGGTTATCTAGTCAAATTCTCAGTTGACAAAAGGGACTACGGGAAGGTGGAAGCATCTTGAGACTGATACTAGGATATGTGAGAAGGAGAAATGTTGAGAGAAGACTGAAAAAATAGTAGACAAGAGATACACAGAGACAGCCTCTTAAGGGGGCAGAGGTCAAGAGGTCAATTCTCACCACTGGCAGCTGCTTCTAGCAGTTCCCTTCCCAGATTGGGATCACTGGCTGAAAGAACTTTGAAGGCAGTTACAGAACTGGACAAGCTTGGAGTGGATATGTTTTCTTCTTCTTCTTCTTCTTCTTCTTCTTCTTCTTCCTTCTTCTTCTTCTTCTTCTCCTCCTCCTCCTCCTCCTCTTCCTCTTCCTCCTCCTCCTCCTCTTGTACCTTGTCCTTCTTTGCCTCTTCATTCTCATCTTTTCTGTCCTTCTCAGCAGTATTTTCTAAGACACAAGGACAGAGTTGCTACTTTCTCATTAAAAACCTTATCAACTCAGGCCTTCAAGGGCAACTGTTTATCCCTTTAAGTCCAAGAGGTTCATTCTCATAGGGGTGTCTCTGAAAGGCAGACAGGCATTCAAGAAAGAAGAGAAGATATTTCTGGAAGGTAGACAGAGGAGCAAGGTGAAACAAGGTGAATAAAATTGTGCTGGATTCCTTGTGAACTGAGATTTCAGATACACATCAAGCTTTTGGAAGGGACTGGCATTCAGGAATGGGTGGAGGGATGGGATGCCTTCCTGACAAATATGAAATTCTTCTTAAGGAGATGAGAAGGAAGAGAAGCAAAAGGAAGTAACAGAAGTAGAAAGAAGTCATATTTTGGGAGCATGAGGAGCAATAAGCACATGTGACTCTTTAATGTATGTATACTAGAGGAGTGATCTGAGAACATTTCTCATGGGACTGGCTAATTAGCAAATTTTCCCCAAATTCAAATTCAATTCAGCAAGTACTTATTAAGTTTCAACTATTTGCAAAGCACTGTGTGCTAGGCTTCAAAAACAATTTCTACTCTCCTCTCAAGAAGCCTCCTTTTTTGAAGTCTACCTAATCTTCTATAAATATAATTTGAACAGAAAAAGAGCACTAATAACTAAGGCAACCAAGAAAAGGTCTTTCCTAGGGTGTGGCACCTGAGCTTAACTTTGATGGAAAGCTAAGTATTCTAAGAAGTATAATGAGTTTGAGGTGCCACAAAAACCTCTGCAATTTTTCAACTCTGACTAGTGATTGGTCAGCCAGCTAGCAAACTGGTGAGAATTGCCCATTGCTTATATGTCAGCAGTTTGTCAGGAGTAGGAGGTGAGGTAAATATATAGATTAGCTTAGCAAAGGGGGAGGGGGTTGACTAGGTGCAACAGAGATAGGAAATAAGGAAATATTTTCAGATGTTCTGTTTATGCATCTTGCTTATGTCTAATGATTCTTAGGGAAGACTGATGTTTATTATCAATTACTGAGAACTCGGTGATTTAGAGGGAAAATAAGACTAATTAAAAGCAGCATCCCATGAAATATCATGCAACCTGAAGCACAGATACAAGGTGAAACTTCCAAACTTCCTACCAGGCAAACAAAACCAAAAACCAAGTTGAAGCTTTTGACATTAGTAAGTTCAAGAAAAAACATCAAGTGGTTAGTAAAGAAGTGAGTCAAGAAGAAGACATTTGATAAACAAATTATATTAATAAAATGTGAGAACAGGTATTATTTTATTTTTTTTTTGCTTTTGTATCTGCAAACCCAACTAATTGCCTGGCACATACATGGACAACATTAAATAAATGTCTATCGCACTTGAAAGTCAGAAGTCACTTAGTACAATCCATACCTATATCAGATTCCCTAGACAACTGCCCAGTAGGTGATTATAGAGGAAAGCAGGGGTGCTTCCCTGTCATTGAAAGTCTTCAAGTCATTAAACAATCCAAACCTAATTCTATAACTTTCTTCCACTGCTTCTAGTATTGTCCTCTGGATCAAACAAAAAAAGTTTAATCACTCCTTTAATCACTCCTGTGTGATAACACAGCCCTTCCAAATAATTGAACAGTGTAATCATGTGCCACTCAATCTTTTCTTCTCTCAGATCCCGTTACTCTACTAAACATGGTATAGAAGATGTCAAGCTGGCCTCAAAGAGGGGATCCTGCCCAGACATACTGGCATCTCAGTGGTCCAGGTAATTCTCTGATAAATTTCAGAAAATATTCCAGCCTGCATTGGTAGATAATGTTTCCTCACCATGAGTTCTTCATAGCAATGAAATCACAATGCCAGTTACAATCCCTTCCTAAATCTTTTCTTATTCAGAACAAATCACCAGTTATTTCAAGTAATCATATGGCATGTTCTTAAGGCCCTGCATCATCCTGCCCACTCTCCAGTTTACTAATAATCCTCCTTAAAATTTGGTGAAAGAGAACTGAACTCAACAGTAAGAGCTCAGTAAATGCTTTATCATTCATTCACTCTCAGTGTGGTTTTATAATGGCTATGTATAAGCTCTATCAGATTTCTTGCTATCTTGGGAGGGGAGGGATAATTTTTTTACAAGAATGTCGAAAACTATCTCTATATATAGTTAGAAAAAATAAATTAAATTTTTTTTAGGTTTTTGCAAGGCAAATGGGGTTAAATGGCTTGCCCAAGGCCACACAGCTAGGTAATTATTATTAAGTGTCTGAGGCCAGATTTGAACCCAGGTACTCCTGACTCCAAGGCCGGTGCTCTATCCACTGCGCCACCTAGCCACCCCTAAATTTTTTAAAAGACCACATTAAGACATCTATTTGAATAAGTAGCCAAATTGTAAGAGATTACAAATTGAATGGGAGTAGATAAAAAAGAGAAAATTAGTATAGAAGGAGTGTAAAAGGAAAGAGACATAACAGCTTGGGTAGATAGGATCAAGTGAAAATATTTCTCAAACTTAAGTCAACTTTCAGAAAGGAGAGAAGGAATTTATATAGGAAATTATAATCTAGAGAAAGAGATGGTATGAATGGAGGGGCAAACTTTGTGAAGAAATGGTATGGGAATGAATATTTTATTCATAACTTAGAACAATATGGAATAAAGGGATTTTGAGATATTGAATGGTAGAGAAGTGAGAGCTCAAGATGAATGAAGGAAGGTTTACTGAGAAGGGCATAGGGTGCTAAAAGAGGCTTAAGAGAGAAGGTATAGAACAGATGTTGTGTGAAAGAAAATCAATTAAAGAAGAAAGGGAATGCTCTGCAGCTGTGAGGGCCTATTTACTACTAGAGGACCCATTCAACTACAAAGGCAAAATATGGTCAGAGATAGGCTTTAGATAGGCTTTAGAAATGGGGAGAAGGAGGGATTGGAAAAGTGAAAGACTGAATAGAGAGATACCAATGATGCAGAAGGCTATTACAACAACCCAAGTGACAGGTGGTGAGGTCCTAAACTGGGGTGCATAAGGTGTGAGTAATGAGATGTGAGAAATATTGAGTTAGTTTAATCAACAAGTCTTAGCAACTGATTATAGGGAGTATTTGGAATGATGAGGCCATATTTGAACTTTACTTCAGATCAAGCATTCTATCAACTGTACCACCTAGCTGCTTAGCCCACCATGAGTGTGAGTGGTAGAGAGGAAGGACCTGGGATATACCTATTGTCAGGAAGTAAAACATGATGAACCTACAGTGGAAACTATGAAGGAACAGTTAATAGAAAGAACTACAAAAAGTCAGAGAGCTGACAATATTCAGAAGAGGCTGAGCAGCAGTGTCAAATGTTCAGTTCAGTTGTGTCTGTCTGACCCATTTAAGATTTCCTTGACAGTTGTTTGCCATAAGAGGAAATGAAGGAAAAGAAGGTTAATTGACTTGCTCAGGGTCACACAGCTAATAAGTGTTTGAGGCTAGACTTGAACCCGGGTCTTCTTGATCCAGACCTAGCACTCTAAAAATTGGAGATGTGTGGGGGGGTGGGAGTCACTCAACTTGACCATAAAGAGATGATTGAAAATCAAGCTGGCATTCCAAGCTATGTGCTCAGATTCCAAATTGAATCACAGGGTAGACAGACCAATATCATTTAACTTAAGAGACTCAGCTACAGAGGGATAGTCACATCCTTGATCTTACCATCCCCAACAGTTGTTCTACTTCCCTGGCAATGGAAGATCAAGAACTTTGAATTTTTTTTATCTGAACATAACCTACTATCATTCCTTGAAAGGCACAGGACCTGGAGTAGTGTAGGCTCTTCATAAATGTTTGTGCCCTGATGGACATAATTTATGGGGTCTCCATGAGACTCTCCCCCCTCTACATTCTCTCTGGTGACTCAGACAAGAGCCCATGGAGACATCTCTATCCCATGTCAATCAATCGCTCTCCTGAGCTCCAGTCTCACATCACCATCTGCTTATGCAACAGTTCAGAGGTGTCTCAAGCCCAGAATTCATTAGCTTTCCTCTCAAATCTATCCTCCTTCCAAACTTCTCCAAGGTACTACTATGCTTCTAGATACTCATGCTTGTAACCTTGGTGCTGTCCTGTATTTTTCACTCTCCCATATCTTGCCATATCTTGTCATTTCTATCTACACAACATTATATGTGTGTCTTTAGTTGTTTTCAATTATATCCAACTCTGACCAGATTTGGGGTTTTCTTGGCAAAGATACTAGAGTAGTTTGTCATTTCCCTACTCTGGTGCATTTCATAGATGAGGAAACTGAGGCAGAGTTAAATGGAATTGCCCACAGTCATACAGTGAGCAAGAATGCAAGGTCATCTGTGCCACCTAGGTGAAACTCTATATCCTCTTGCCTGAATTTTTATAATGCCCTTTTAATTGGTTTCTCTGCTTTAAGACTTTCTGCATTCTAAAGTGATTTTCCCAGAGCATAAATCTGCTCATATCAACTCTCAATCTGCCAAATAAATGAGTTTCCCTAATGCCTCTCTGGCTCCATTATACCTTTCTTGTCCCCATGCTCGGTGGTACAGTCACACTGGCTTCCCTCTAGTTACTCACATATAACAAGCAATCTATCTCTATTCTCTGAGGCTTTGTACTAGTTGTATCCATGTTTGGGATACAGCTTCTTCCTTCTCACCTTCCCCTCTTGGAATCCCTGGTTTCCTGCCGGGGTTAGCTCAATGACCTCTTTCCATCTAATGGCTTTCCTGATTTCTAGTTTCCTTTAGTACCTTTCTCCAAATACACTTTGTATCTGCTTTAATAGAGTTTGTAGCTAACCATATAAGCCTTGTATGCACAAGTTGTCTAAGCTTTGAGGGCAGGGACTGTTTCTTTTTGTCTTTGTATCCTTTTTGCACAATCCCAGACAGCAGGTGGTGTATAGTAAATGCTTACATGATAAGTATTATCTCTGAACCCTTCCTGGAAAGAGAGAAAAACCTAAAGAATTCCATGCTGTTGGGCCCTCCCTCCTCACTTGCTAGAGCCCAAAAGTTCACTCATTGTGAACACACAGGCACAACTACTGGGCCTGGTTTCTAGGGTTGAAGAGATCAAACAAAAGAGACCATGGGCTGGGTCAAGGTAGTCAGATGAGCTTTACCTTCTTTCAGAGCCTCAATTATAACATTCTAGATTCCAGGAAGTGGCCCTAAAATTCCTCTCTAGAAAACCAGATACCTCTCTCAGGTCTGTCCAGATACTTCGACATGTTTAGGATATCTTCATTATTCCGCTGGCTCAGGGACAGCAGCCAGAGAGAGGCTTCACTGTCAGGGTCAATGATCAGGGGCCATCGTCGAGTAGATCTGTGAATGGGGCTGCGAAGGAGGAGGGCAGCCAGGCGGACAGACACTGCCCGGGGCTTCATTTCCCGGTCCCACTGGTGCTGCTCAGTCTCAGAGCTCAAAATCGACAAAAGGCTGAAGGGTGTTCGAGTGGGTATCACAAAGTCCCCCTTGTCCCTTGGTAGGCCCTTTTGTCGGTCCAATTCTAAGACCACATCATCTGGGTCAAGATGGTCCTGATAACCTGAACACAATGCCAACCATTTCTCAAGGATCTCCTCACGCCTTAAGGATGGGAAAGGACCCAGGTAGTTGATGGCAGCTGCAGAGAGCAGTGCGTCTCCAGGTACTGTATGACAATCCCCTTTCAGATTCTGAGAGGGAAGAGATAGAAGGAAGGGGAAGTGAGAAAAGCAGGTTCATTTGGGAGGGAGGTAACAAGGAGGAAAGGACAAATGAGGACAAAGGGGTAAAGGAAATGGGCTAAAGGAGGAGGAAAATAATTGGTAATAGTTTCTTTGGCAGAGAGAGGCAAGAGTGGACAGTTCCTCAGACTTTGGGAGCATATTATTCTACTACTGCTGCTACTCTTACTAATCTCAGCTGATATTTTTAAAGCTAAGATGGGTATTTCAAGTGTCATGATTCTCTTTTTACAGATGGGCAGGCTAAAGTATGGAGAAGTTAGTGGCTGGCTCATGACGGTATATATCTGAGGTAATATTTGAATTCTTATGTTCCTGATTCTCAGGGGGAAGAGTCTTTCCAGGTCCTTGGGCAGAGCAGAAACAAATGGTAGGCAGCTCCTAGGACTGAGCTTGGGACACTGAACAGGAAACCCCTAGGTATGGTCAGGGGCAAAAGTAGGAACAACTCCCTGGGCTGAGCAGAGAGAGGAACAGGTCAGGCAGTTCTCCTGGACACACTACAGGTGAGGATGCATGATGTGTTGAATAGTACAGTTACAGAGGAAGGTGGAGGATTACCTGAAGAATTGTATTCCAGACACTCATGGGAGTGACCAGGGCAGCCTGCAAATGTCCGTTTGATTCTCGGTTCTGTATTACCTTAGAAAGGCATTCAGCCAAAATGTTGTGGGACTGCCGTGCGTGTTCCACCTGGAGAACCAGCATTTGGTTTTGCTGTAGCAGTTCCTTTGCCTTCATTTGGCAGCGACCCAGGCGGATCTGTTCATTCAGCAGTGTTTTCTCTATCTGTCTCAGCATGATCAATGTGGGTGCCCCTTTGTGCTGTGCCAATCCAAAGTACAACACAGCACGCAGCCAGGAAGCTAGGCCTGCTACAGGCTTGCTCACACATTGCAGGGTACTATCATCCATGCCTGGTTCTTCCAGAATCTTACGCAAGCTCTGCAGCTCTGCTTCTGCTACTGAGTTTTTGTTAAAAAATATAAGGTCCTGTCCCCAGGAAAGAAGGGAGTTACACACTATCTTAGGCTCATAACTTCATCTCCTAACCCCTACTCTTTTACCCACCTACCTTTACTTGGCCCCCCTCTCCAGGATCCCTCAGCCACTGTCAATTCTTCCCCCCCCAATCTCTCTGCCTATCACCTCTCCCCTCCTATCTCTTTCTGTCCCTCTTTCTTTTCTGTCTCTCTTTCCCTCTTCTGGTCCTATCACTGCTCCTTCCTCCAACATGGCTCCTGCTGCATTATCCTTTTTGATGCTTTTTTGGGGGAAGACAATGGGGGTTAAGTGACCTGCCCAAGGTCATATAGCTAGGTTATTATTAAGTATCTGAGATTAGATTTGAACTCAGGACCTCCTGACTCTAGGGCTGGTTCTCTATCCACTGAGTCACCTAGCTGCCCTTCTGCTTCCCTATTCTTGACCACCTTCCTATCACCACGCAAATGCTAATCCTCCCCCTTACAATTCCCAAATGCTCAATCATAATTCTACTCTAGTTTCTCCAGTAGCTACCTCTGTCCTCTCATTTTGCCCCCCTCCTCTTCCTGTCCAACCCTCTATCCCTTGGGTCCAGCCCCCTACCTCAAAAAAACCCTCTTTGCCTAGCAGTTGCTTAGCACTCTCCCATCCTTTAGGTTGGTGGAACAGGACACAGAGGGCATCAGTCACCATCACTACTGAAGCAGGTGGAGCCCGGTAACTGCGCAGCTCTTCCATATCAGTTACCTTAAGCTGGGATAGGGGTGCCCGTAAAGTCTGGTCTATCTGAGAAAAGGTATCACACAAAGGGATAAGAGTGAAAAGGGCTCCAAACATAGAACTTCTTGGAAACTTTATCACCAGCAACTAAGTGGCCAAGAACACAAGCAAGATGCTCCTTTCCTTGCCATTTGCTGGTGGAACTTGTATATGGCTATTACTATCTAAGGAGCTATTTATCACATTGCAAGGGCTTTGGGGTGAAATGCTTCCTATTTGGGTTATGGAAGCCAGAATTCGTCCAATTAAACCTGCAGAGCAAAGCAGAGCTAGAAGTGGAGCAGGGATGCAAGTGGGAGTCTAACTCAGCCCTGTAGAAGGAAAGGACTGGGCTGAGCAGGGGAGATGATGAGCAGAGTTAAAAGGGCATTAGTTTCTATGTGAAAAGGACACTAAAGAGGGCCAAGGCACATCTTCTCCAGAGACAGCCTAGCAAGTCACATGTAGAACCAGGACCAAACAGAAGGCAGAAAGAATGGGACAGTCAGGAAAGCTGTGTTAATCTTCATGATAATCAAGGCCATCTTTGGATAGGAAAATTAGTTGTTTTCAAGGATTTGAAGGGTTTTCATGTGGAAGAGGGTTGAAATGTTCTATAAGGCCCAATGGAGCAAAACTAGGAGCATTGGTAGAAACTGAAAAGAGGCACATTTAATTTGATATCAGGAAAAAAAATAAGCTATCCAAAGTGAAAGGGGGCTGCCTCTGGAGACACGGGCTTCTCCTCACTTGAGTTATTTCCAAAAAGTCTGAATGACTACTTATTGGAGATGCTGTGGAGAGAATTCTTGCCAGATACAGATTGGCCTACTTGGTTTCAGAGATCTCTTCTCAAGCTAGGATTTTGTGATATT
Organism: Macrotis lagotis; assembly: GCF_037893015.1. Classification (NCBI taxonomy): domain Eukaryota; kingdom Metazoa; phylum Chordata; class Mammalia; order Peramelemorphia; family Peramelidae; genus Macrotis; species Macrotis lagotis. Next base: position 844,231,007 of record NC_133658.1, on the reverse strand, counting down.
CCTGAGCTAATAAGCAATTAAATTCTGTATTCTTAAGAATTTATTCTAGTAGTCCTTAATATCAGTTCCAAATTTTGATAGCATATTAAAGGTTACAAAGTGTTTTCCTGTTCGCTACTCTCAAGTTTATTGTCCAAACCATGGGAGAGGCAAGTAGTATTTTTTTTTAACAGATCAGGACCTGAAGTTTAAGGAAATTGTTGCTTTCTTCCTTCTCATGTTAACCTACAACTCTCCTGGCTTCCTTTAAGTCTCACCTTTTATAAGAAGCCATTTTCAGACCCACCCCCTTTAATCCTTTTCTCTCTCTGATGCTATTTTCAACTTTTGCTGCATATATATACATATATATTAGTTCATACATAGTTATTTGCATGTTGCTGACCTCATTAGACACACAGCTAATAAAGTCAACCAGGATTAGAACTTAGACCTTCTGGCTTTTTCTTTCCCTTCCATATACCTAACTCGTTATTTACATCTTTTAGCAAAATCCATCTGTAACCTTGGCTGAACTTAGGGAAAGGGGTCAACATAAGATCCAGAATCCCTAAAGCCAAGCAGTAGGGAGAGAGGTATTACTAGGTCATAGAAACACTGGAATGATTAAGGATAGAGTAGCCCAGGACTGGGCTAGGATTTTTTTTTTGGAGTCACTACCTCCAGGGCACAGTGAGTTCTGTGTCCACCCTGGTATTGCCTTGGGAGTGGAGGGGAAGGCAGAAAGAGGGAAGGAGAAGAGGATCACCTCATGAGTCAGTGACTGCTCCAGACTCTGCAATGCATCTCTCTGTTTGGTAAGGTTCCTGATGAGTGTCTCCTGTTGCTGACAATCCATCAGGTACTGAACGTACTGGACCCGGTCTACCTCCAGCTGCCTCTGGCTTGTAACAAGGTCCTATAGGCAGAAAATCCAGGCCTTCACCAATTCTACCTCCCATAAGTCCCTGTGGAGGAGACTCAGAAGGGGAAAGTGCAATCCAGTCCCTTATTGAGGCAATAACGGGGGGGATAGAATATTCTCATAATTCTCATAATCCCAGATTTGAGGAATTATCATCTTTAAAGATCACATATCCTGAAGCCTAAATCTCATGGGCTACCTTATCCTGACCCTCCCTCCCCTGTCACCACCAAATCCAGGTTGTTTCCTGTACAGCTCCACCACCTGGGAATATCCCTACTCCCAATCACTATTTCTCATTTCTGACATTCCCTAGATCCAATTCCATAGTCTAATCCTTAAGATTAGACTATGTAACTATGTAAACTTCTTGAGCAAGGACTATTTTTTTTTTTGCTTTTCTTTGTATCCTTAGTATATTAGGTGTCTGCCTTGAGAGCCATCCTATCTAACAAGACATTTTATGCTTATTAATTGAAAATAAAATTAAAAATCTGGTCTCCAGGGTTACCAGTCCATAAACTCCAACTAGGGATTTTCATGATGAAGTACCATTCTAAGGGACCAAGATCCATTTGGAAAGATACATTTTTACCAAGAATTGAGGCTGAAATCTTTGCTAAATATATTAAGTTTATATGTTAAAAGTTAGTTTCTTTATTCAAAAACTGTTGACCTGTACAAAATTGTTAAAATTAACACAGCATCTGACACATGGGAGGTACTGTCCCCCCACCTATGAAAAATCAAATCTTTGAAGATCCTGAAGAAATGTTCTGGATACATCTCTCTTTCTTGTGGATTACTTCACCAAACTTGGGTTTAAAAGAAGTAATTTTGTTTCTTCTATTAAACTATGAGAGGAAGCCATTTCTCCTTTAGTACCACCCCCTCAACTAAGGGGGAAATCCCTCTAAAGCTATCAGAAATGTAGAAAATGCTGTAGGGTCAGATGTGAAGAGGTGTCTGGGGCGGTACTGAGGGGAAAAGCAACTAGAAATAGAAGAGGAAGAAGGAGTTTCACAAGGGTTGGAAAAGTCATAGAAGTGAAACTAGATGAAATGGGCCATCACAGCTCCTCTGTCTACTTGATCCAGTCCAACAACAATCTGTGTTAATTGGTCAAGGCTATTTAAGCAGCTTCCCAAAGTGATGATCCTGACCCAAGATAATTTTATGTTCTTTCTTGAAATCCAAAGACAAAGACAAATGGTTCATTCCCTCACCATGCTCTAATTAAACATGATTAATTCCCATAGGAGAGAACCACATCGAACTTTTTCTTATCCTATCTGGATGTACTAAGTGTGAAGGGAGGAGAGCATCAATGCTGCTAAGAATGGTTCTCCCAAAGAGGCCTGTTGACCAACAATCAAACATGAGTGGGTTCTGGACACAGATCTCCATCCACCAGTAATTGATTACATCAGGGAATAATTCTTAGCAATGACTTCAACTTTCTGATATGTATACCCAATTATTAGCTATATTGATTGTCAGATCTCTGGTAAGAATATATGTAACCTGAATTGTGTACTTTTTTCATATGCTTACCCACACTTCTCGATTCACCACATTTGATATGGATTAGATCATCCCCCCACCATTCACACCTCATGGGCACACTGCAGATCCTTCTCCAGGAGTTCTGTCAAGTGGTGGTGGGCATTGTTTTGCTCTAACATCAATCTCAGTTTCCTTAAGGCTGCCTGAATCCTGAGAAGAGATGCCAGGTGTTTCAGGGAGGGGCTGGGGCAAGAGCTGGAAGGGTATGGGCAAGAACAGATCAGTGTTTGAATTAGGGATGAGGAGAGAGGAGTGGGTGATGTGGTAGGTCATTATGGAAGAGAGGATGAAGTAAGGGGGACAGGATCCCACCGCTGGATCTTGCTCTGGTTGTGATGTGATAGGTGGAAGTACAGCAGCAAGAAGATATCCAAGAAGTCTAGGAAAGTCTTGGGGGTGGCTAAGGGCAGCCGTGGACAGATGAGCTGATAGTATTTGGAGGCTGACAGGTGGATCAGAGCCATAACCTTGGCCATATTGGCTACAGAGGCCTGCAGAGTTGGCAGCCAGGGATACTCTGCAAGAAAAGGAAAGAGAAATAGAGACAGGAAAAAGAAGAGGTGCTTCACCAGGACTTGGGCAAAGAGAAGTTTCACCAAAGCTGGGGTGGGGAGGAGGGGTAAGATAAGGCAGGCTTACCAAGTTCTAGCCTTTTGCTAAAGACACCCTCTAGGTGCTGCTGGGCTAGGCTGGTCAGGGTAGTCTGGTTCCAGGGTTCATAGTAGTCAATGCTGGTATGATCGAGGAGAGCCAGGAAAGTAGCGGGGCGGATCTGGGGAGGTCTGGAACTATCAGACATCAGGATGAATAGGTGGAGGTTTTTGCACACCAACTGGCGGAATCTATTGGTAGGGGATTGACAGATGGCCATTTGATCCCCTGAGCAATCCAATCTCACCATCTGCACTCTGTCTCTTTCTCCCCATACCCTTCAACAAATGGGAGGGAGTTCTGAATTCTTATCACTTCCTAACTAGCCAAGCTGTAGAGCCCCCCACCCCCAGCACCAGCCCACCTCTGCATCACCGCTTCCTTCTTGGAACTAGCCTTCACAGTCACATTGTCCATGGGCAGCTCCTCCAGAATGGTCTTCAGCTCCTCCTCGAGGAACTGGCCAGGGAAGTACCCTTCTCTCACAAGGCCCAAGAGGATGTTCAGAATGGAGGATGTGGCCTCCTCTGGTACCATCATGGCTGTGCACTGACGGAGGAAGCCAGCATGCCAGCTAGCTTTCTTGAGGCACTGCAGCATGGCCTCCTCGGGTTCCAGGGGCAGCTCCAGGAGCAGAGCCTGGCTCAGTTGGGCAGCCACCTGGAGGGCAGTTCGTCGCCCCGTCCCCACAGTATGCGATAGCAGAATTCCATGTCTCTGTGGCCTGGCCAACACCCGGGTCACCCGGACCACATGCTGGGCGAAGGGGTGGCACAAGGAAAGGCAGGGGCCCAGGTCCAGCTTGGGCAGCAGTGCGGCCAGCTGCTTCTCCACCACGTCCCAGGTGTTCTCCTGGTAGAAGTGAGACTCCTCGGGAGTGTGCGCCAGGGACAGTTTCTGCACGAAGAGCAGCTTAGAAGCCTGTTCCTGGGGCAGCAGCAGCAGGACAGGGAGCAACAGGGGGGCCGAGAAGTTCTGTGCCTCTTTCTGCAACAGGATCACATGCTTTGTGATCTCTTGCTTGGAAGAGGAGGTGCTGTGCCGGCTCAGGCTCACAGCGCTTTCTGAAGGAGAGGCAGGCTCAGGTTGGGGCCCTGTGAAGCCCTCGAGCCTGGGGCCAGGGCCCAGGGGAGGCCAGGCCAGAGTCAGGGCCAGCAGGTCTCTGGGCTCTGGTTGGCCCTCATCCTCACTTTCGCTGCTGCTGCTGCGGTCTTCCCACTGGGCCAGCTCCTCCTCAGATTCCACCTCAGGCACCGGCTCCTCCTCCTCCTCCACTTCCTCCTCCTCCTCCTCCTCCTCCTCCGCTTTCCAAATGCTCTTGTACTCGTTGTTGGTGCTAAAAGCACTGGTCACCACAGCCAGCAGCATCTGGACACAGCGCTCCCGTTCTGCCTCTGTGAGGAGGCGATCTGCGAAGGTGCGCTGTGCCTCATGCAGCCAGAGGCGGGCCATGGTCCTGACAGTCACCATGGTGGTTAAGCGGGTGCCCCGCAGGCCCGAGATACGGCGCAGCTGCTCTAGCCGACTTTGTGGCTCGGAAATACGCACCGAAGGGTGAGGGTGCAGCAGCAGCAGGCTGCTGAGCAGATCCTTTATGGTATGCAGGGAGAAGTGGTAGTGAGGCCGGCAGGGGGATGGGGGAAAGTGGGTCCGCATTTCCTCCCAGGCATCCACTGTGGCAGTGACCAGCACTTTTGCCAGGATCTCCAACCTCTCCAAGGAGGGGAAGTGCTCAAGCCACTCCTGGATCCCTGCACAGTGTCTGGACAATATGGTCACCCGGCTTACATTGGTTAGGAAGAGCACGGTGAAAAGCCGGGTCAGGCGTGGGCTCAGAGGCAGCTCAGAGGCCCAGGGTGCTGTGGCCGTGGCCAGCCAGTTGAACATGCTGGGCACTGCCAGTAGCTCCAGGGTGTTGTTGGCATACAGTGTGTTGTGACTCAGGACCTGATGTAGGGTCTCCAGCACTGGCAAATATTTCCTTGTGGGATCTGCAGGCATAAGAGAAGAGAAAAGAAACAGGTCTTTGTAAGACAAGCCCTCTGGTAGCCCCAGGTAACTACAACTCACTAAGGAGAGTGGTAGGAATGGTGCATAAAGGCTGGGAGGAAGGGATTTCAACTGAGGTGTGTGATAGGGGGCTGAGAGTCCATCAGGTAGATGGGTTAAGGATGTGCATCCCCATCACACAACAAAATATAACTTTTCCTTTGCATTTCTCTAGTTCCTACCTGGACCTGGTGCCCTTGAGGCAATGAGAATCTCATTCATAAATATCATTCTTGAATATCACAAAAAAAATTGACTGCTTTGGGACACCAAATCATGCAGTATGGTGTGATCAAATGACTAATGTTGAAGCAATTGAAGAGGGGAGTCTGCAAGAGCAGTAGGTAAAATCTCTTTCCTTTACTCTGTTCACTCTGGTTTCAACATCTGATCACAGACTACAACGTGTTGGAGCCCAAGCAAAGAAAATTTTAGAGATGGCCCAGGAGGAAAGAATGGCAGTGACAAACTTTAGGAGATTGAACAATAACTCTCCTCTGCTAAAGGCTTTTATGAACTCTGTTCTCTTGGGAATAATATTCATATCAATCCAGCTACTAACAGTAACAGGGTAGCAATCTTTTTTTTTGTTTAGAAAGATTTTAAGTTTTACAATTTTCCTCCCATTCTTGCTTGCTTCCCCCCCCCCCCCCGCCACAGATGGTAGTCTGTCGGTCTTTACATTGTTTCCATGGTTTACATTGATCTCAGTTGAATGTTATGAGAGAGAAATCATATCCTTAAGGAAGAAAAATAAAGTATAAGAGATAGCAAAATTACATAGTAAGATAATGTTGTTTTTTTTCTAATTTGAAGGTAATAGTCTTTGGTCTTTGTTCAAACTCCACAATTCTTTCTCTGGATACAGATGGTATTCTCCATTGCAGACAGCCCAAAATTGTCCCTGATTGTTGCACTGATGGAATGAGTGAGTCCATCAAGGTTGATCATCACCCCCATGTTGCTATTAGGGTGTACAGTGTTTTTCTGGTTCTGTTCATCTCACTCAGCATCAGTTCATGCAAATCCCTTCAGGCTTCCCTGAATTCCCATCCCTCTTGGTTTCTAATAGAACAATAGTGTTCCATGACATACACATATAGGGTGGCAATTGTTGATGGGCACTATGACAGTTGACTTTATATGAATGGCATGGCACCATTTGGGGTTTTATAACTATACTTTTTTCATTATAATTGTTTGCAGGATGAATAAAGAAATTTACATGTTTACTATGAGCCAAGCACTGTACTAAACACAGAGAATATCAAAAGCAAGGAACTCACTTTTTAAGAGAGGAAGACAATATACATAATATACATAAACTAGTGGTGGCCAGGGAAGGCAGTATGTTCTCATCTGGGAGATTAATGAAATGGTGAGCAGAAAAAGGGGCAATCAATTATTTCACCCTTTCTAGAAGCAGTTTTGATTTGAGATGGGAAGAGTTATTGGGGTGGAGGAGGTTTTCCCCTAGTAACAGGACAGAATATGGCTTTACAGAGATGGAGGACAGGTCAGACCCAAGAAGTCCCAAGGTTATAGTCACAAAAGTAAAAAGCATCCTACTCCTTTAACTGGTGGTCCCAGTCTCAGAAGCCCTTTTTTTCGGAACCTGTGCCATCTATTTCATCCCATTCCCTGGTTCTTGACACTTACCAGCTGCTGCCATGTGTAGGTCCTCCAGAAGAAAAATGAAAGAACCCTTAGAGGGGAAGCTTTTCCCTAGCCAACCTTGGCTCTGCTTATGGATCTCTTTACTTAGAATGTTTCGTAAATGAGTTGTGGTGAGAGCCAGGTAGATCGGTATATGCAAACATGTGTGGTTGGGCTCCACAAGCACTTCTACAAAGGTAGACTTTCCAGAGCCAGCCTCTCCAGTCAGCAACACAGGATGCCCCATAGCCAAGAGTAGATCCATCACATAGAGTATTCTCTCTTCCTGTGAGCAAGAAGTGGCTCATCAGCTCTGCCATTCAGATGACAAAGAAAATTCTAGATGGCTCATTTACCACACTATTTTCTTCCCTATACTACATTTATCATCTATACCTGGGCAGTTAGATGGAAAGTCCCCAAAGCTCCCTTAATCCGGTTGCTTAAGTAGAGGCCTGAGAAGGGGACCAAGGATCCATCCTCAGGACAAAGATGTAAATCAAACACAGAGGCTGAGGTGGGCAGCTCAGGGTATTGGGGGTGATGCTTCAAAACTCCCCTAACAAAGTTGTCAAAGGTAGAACAAAACCTAGATAAAGAAAAAGGAAATGTGTTAGCACAGAATTCTCATCAGGGCTGTGCTGAATGCACACAGTTGTTACACTAGTTACATAGTTACAAAGTCTCTCCCACAAAGATTGGCACACACAAATAAGTCTGGCATTGCTGTGTTTCACAAAGACCAGAAGCTAGCCCCCAGGGTATCCACAGTTTCCTTGAAGGCACCTGGATGGCAGGTGGGATCCAAAGCCCCAAATAAAGGCCAAGATGAAGCTACTGAGAGTCAGCAAATGGTTTCGACCTTTTCTGTCCCCCTCCACTTCTTGCTGGAGTCCCTCAGTGGAGATTCTGCCCTGAGAACCCTGAGAATCTTCAGATTCTTGAACCATTGAGCTTGACTGGCTCATGTTCTCTGGAAGTAGAGAAGAGTCATGTGAGAGAAGGAAGGAAAATCCCAAGAGTTACCTCTTGTCAACACCCCCGCCCATCCTGGGTTTTAGGATCCCTTACTATTCCTGACCCTCTACTATTTACCTCCAACTAGCATCCTAACCTCTTACCCCACTCCATCCTTCTTCTCTACCTGTATTTGGTTCCATTTCTCTTCCTTTCTTTACTGTATATATCCTGGGCTCTTTCCTTCCTCCCTTTTGAACTAGGTCTCTTCTTCTTTCATCCCAAGCCCAACTTGCACCTCCCTTTCCCCTTGGTCCTGCACTCCCCACCCCTACCAGTGATGTGATATTGCTCCTCTTCTGTGGAGAGTAGGTAGGGGTTAAGCAGCCCTTGAAGGAGGTGAGCCATACTGTTAATCTCTGCTACACCTGGGCTGGATGTTGGCTGTCCGTGGACATGAAGTACAGAGTTGGCACCCTGGCGGTTTAGGAAGCGAAGCACAGTGGGCACGAGACTATCCGCTAGGCGCTGCAACTCAGCCATGGTTTGGGGCTGCAGATTGTATTCTTGGGGAAGTTCCTTCATTAGAGTTGCAAGCATGGCCTGCCATGTCTGATGCCCTCCACACCATACCAGGGCACAGCTTCCTACTACAAAAGGAGACAAACCAGCTGCGTTTACCACCTCTAGCAAGAATCTGGTGTTTGGTGGCCGAGATATTTGTTGGCCATTGGGCAGATTAAGCTGAGCAGCCTCACTCAGCAAGGAGGCAATAGGATCCAGCCAGGCAGCACTAGGCACTCCATCACAGACCAGCCAGTGCTGAATTTTCTGTGGGGCTCTCTCGCATTGGCTTATGCCTGCCCACAACTTCTGGGAAAAGATCCCATGGTTCCAAGAGTGACCCTCAAACCAACCTAGGAATTCCTCTGGGCTGAGGCTACTGGGATATAGGGAGGTGACATACACAGGCTTAAGATCTCCGTAGGCATTACTTGTGGATGCCAGCTGATTCTGAACCTTAGCCAGACTCTGCCAGCATGTGCTCTTGCCACTGCCAGGTGGACCCATAAGCAAGATCCCAGGCCTTTGCCTCAAAGCCTGGCTCAAGTGCTCCAGAGAAGCCAGGAAATCAGGACCAACATATAGGCCAATCTGTTGTAATTCATCTATCAGTTTTGGCAAAGTCATAGTCCATGGTGTGGCCAGCACATTACCTGCCCCTGAGAAGATGCCACTAAGAAGCTGGCGTAGTTGCTGGAGGTGTAGCCGCTCAGGGCCACTGAACAGTGAAGAATGGAGTATGGCATAAAGAAGAGCAGCCTCCTCTGCTGCACCTTGGGATCGAGGAATTGGGGGCCCCTGTTGATCCTTGGGAGTTTCCAAGAATTCTAGGGTAGTTTCAAGGATCTGTATAAGTAGTGGGAGAGAGCTGGGCCGCAGCCTCGATGCAAGATCCTGCTCTGAGGACAAGAATGTGGCCAGACGGGATGCCAGGTACACAGCATCCCGGAGTCCTGCACCCACCAGGGTTATTTCAATTAGTTGTTGTGTATTTGGCAGTGCCATGGCCACAGGACGAAGCAGAAAGCGCAGGTTTGTGGGTATTGTGGAACTCAGGTGGTTGAGTGTTAAAAAGCACCCATAGCCAAAGCGCACACGAACCTGATGGTTTTCAAAGAAGATGTTGCCTAGGACTTGGGACAGCATGGGATCCAACTCAGGAATTTCTGGGGCTCCCTTTAGCAGAGGCACATAGAGACGGTGAAGATCGTCCAGGCGCTGCCCCAGAGCAGAGAGCAGGCCGGCTGGCAGGGAGACTGAAGCTTTCAACAGCAGCCAGGCCCCACATTGAAGAGCTCCAGTCAGGTAGGCACTCAAGCAGCGGGGTTCAACGTGCATCACACAGTGCAGCATCACCAGCTGGCGGCCTAGTGCAGAGGCCAGCCTGGCCACTAAGGCACTCTTGCCCACACCCATAGGGCCGATGAGGGTCCCACAGGCCACCTCCTTCAGAGCCAACAGTAGTCCCAGGGCAGGCCGTTCAAGCAGGAGGTTGGCTACTCGTCTCTGGCCAGGTCCCACATACTCATAGCCATATAGGAAGGGCTGACTCAGGACATCTACCCAACATGTGGGCTTGCTCCTGGAAACTGAGCAAACTTGGGATGAGTTGTCAGAAAAATCTGGGTTCTGGCTGTTATTTCGAGGGCCCAAGTAGTACTTGAATTGGCGGGCCCAGTGAAAATCTTCCAACTTGCTGACCTCTTGCTGCTGCAGAAGTAATGCTGTATCCCGGTGGGCTATAGCCCCTGTAATCAATAGGCTTATTAGGAGGGACAGTCGGGGAGAGGCAGGGGGTTGCCCAATATGGGCACTCCGTTGGTCACGGGCAAAGTGGGCCAGGGCCTCCAGCCTTCGGAGCTGCATGGGACCAAGAAGGTGGGCCTTTTGATTCAGCAGTACGTTCTCCACTTGAGTCCGCCAGGCCACCTCCTCAGCTACCAGCACACACTGGACTGGGAAGGCCTGGGCCAACTCTAACCAATGCTGACCAAGAAGATGCAGGGGTTGCTGCCCAGGATCTGGGGTTTGCTCAAAGACGAGGTCCAAAGAATTCTGTAGATCCAGGCGAGCAGCCACACAATTTGACAGCCCATGTACCAAGGATGAACGAATCCATTGTTCAAGGCAGGTTAGCCATTTGGAGACATTATGTCGTAGGGGCAGAGGGGATCGCAAGGTCAATACCTCCCCATATGTACCTAGGATTGCTTGAGCTTCTTCTTTGATCTGTGGGGCACTGTGCCCTGGAGAGATATTACATGGCCCAAACACCACATTTTGCACATGGGTAAAGCAGCGTCTTGTCCATAGCTGGGCCTCAGCTGTTTCCCGAGAGGCTGAGATTAGGGCTACTAGCTCCCTATCACTGAGGAAAAAGAGGCGAGGGAAGGAAGAGCGGACACCATAGAGCACTGTTTCTAAGGCTGTGATGATATACTCCAGTTCTCTGTTGCCTGCCTCTAGAAGCTTCTGTAGATGTCGGCCTTGAAATCTGACATTTCGTAAAATACGAGGCACCATGAGAGATAGCACCAGGGGATCCTCCACTGAGATCTGCATGAGTTCTCGGTATAGAGAGTCTACCACTTGGAACTTTTTACTCTGTGAAAGAAAGATTTAAAAAGGTGATAAGGAAATGATGCAGAGGAAGCAAAGACCCAGCCAAGGAATGCCTGTCCAGGGCTGCTTTCCTCTTTTTACTCTACAACATAGCCACCCCATATTCTCACCAGCTCTGGGCTAGGTAAGCTGATCTTCATCTCATAGATCACTCTATTCAGAAAAATCCACTTTTGTTGGAAAACCACCCAAACCTCTATCAAGGCATCTAGAAAGATAAAGAGAAAGTAGTTCTAGGCTAATGTCCTTGGAGTACTAAGGGTTAGGAAGGGATAGAGCAGACCCAGCCCCATTAGTAACTAAGATTGAAAGCAACAATATGACTGTAGAATTACAAAGGATCCATTAATTAATCCCATCATTAATGTGGGTACTACTACCACTGCAAATTGTAATCTTTCCACATCTCATTCAGTGCTATTTTCTTTCCATAAATCTTCCAGAGAGGATCCATTCAGCAACCTTTACTATTTTAGAACCACAGAATCTCAGAATGTAAAGCTCCCTCATTGGTCATGGAATTCAACTCTGAGTCTAATTAAAGTAGCCTGCCTCTGAGTAAAGATCTTTAGAGATGAATACACTACTTCCTGATACAAATTTCCCTATCTCACTTTTACAAAGTCCTCTAACTGGAGTCAAGAAGAAAATTTTATCTCTTTTCAATCCTTTTATAGCAATAATTCAAATCTTTCTTATGGGAAGCCTAAATCTGCCTTTTGGCAACTTTCCCATATTGCTCCAACTTCTGCTCTCTTGGGACCAAAAAGAAGCCTAATTCTGTTCTCCATATGACAGTATTATTTCAAGTATTTGACAATTGTGTTCCCCTTAAGTCTTCTCAACATACTTCACATACTAACTCCTTCAAATAAACCTCATGTGACAGGAATAGCCTCCTTAATCAAATAGATATGCCCCTTTCTATCAAATATTTATATAATATTTTATATATCTTAACACACTTAAGCCTCACAACAAATCTGTGGGGTGGGTGCTTTTATTATCATTTTAAAGATGAGAAAATTGAGGCAGAGAAAGGTTAAGTGACTAGTGCAGGATTACATAGCTAGAAATTGTCTGAAGCAAGATTTGAATTCAACTTATATTGAAACTTTAGAATTGCTTTAAATTGCAATTCTATAATTCTTAGTAATTTGTACTATTTCTTTATATGGTTGTTAACAGCTTGGATGTCTTCAATAGCCTGTTGAAGGAGTGGAGCCAAGATGGCACAGAGAAACCTGGGGCGGGGGGGAAGGTTAATCAACCTCTAAACCAATTTTGGAGTGACAAAATCCACAAAGAAAAAGAGAGGTCAGTATTAGGGGAAGGGAGAGCATGACCTACAGCTCCAAGGCAGGGAGCTGAAAACAGCACAGGGGTTTGAGGGGGGCAGTCAACTGAAGTTCTCAGTCACAGTGTATGCCCCTGGAGTGCTGGCTCAGCAGGTCAACAGCACAGCAGGCCAGCTGGGAGGGCTTTAACACAGGTACACCAGAACTCCAGTTCAACCAGCGTGACTCTGGGATATGGACAAGTGAGCAAGCTGCTACCATACTCAAAAAGATTTGCTTACTGAAGGTCTCTAGTCTTCTGCTATCTGGGCATTTCATATTGGTGTAAAATTTATCCAGTTTTAACAACATAAAATTGGACAGAATAGTTTTTAGATCCTTTATGCTTCTTTCCTTCAACCCTCATGGTTCTTATCCTCTTAATCCCTTCATTCATTCTGAAGTCAAAATTTATTTTTCTTTTTACTAGTATATCCTCTCTCCTTATTTCCACTTGTTTGGTTTAATGAGTTTTCCCCCATCCCACACATTTGTGCTTGCATATAAATTTGAGTCTGTTCATCCTTTGGCCAATTTAGACACTATCTCTTCCTCTACGATTGTATAATCTTGTGCACTGTTAGGTTTTCCCTGAGTTGAGTCCAATTCTTCATGACCCCATTTGGGGTTTTCTTGGCAAAATACTGGGGTGCTTCGACATTTCTTTCTCTAGAACATTTAACAAGTCAGATTAGCTAAGGTAAACATGATTGTTTGCTAGAGTGGCTTGCTAGGGTCTGAGATTGTATTTGATCTAAGATAAGCTGTCATAGGCCCAGTATTCTATCTACTGAGTCACCTATGTCTTGTGCACACAATTATTCTATTCCTTTTTTCTCTACTACATTCTTCACCTCTTTACTCCATTAAGGTTATCGAAATGAAATCTGCCTTTAGGTCCTATTTTTCACTTAACTTTTGAAAGAGGTATGGTTCTGGAAAAAAACACTTTTTCCCTCTATTATAATGTAAACACTTCATCATTCTATAATTTCTTCCATATTTACCATTCTTGGTACTCCATCCAGCATTTGCATTTCAAAATTTCTATTCATGAATATTTGAAATATTTGAATCATGAATATTTGAAAAGTCTTATATTAAATTAGAGATCCATTTTTTCCTCCCAGGATTATATTCAGTTTTTGAAGATAAAGACTTTTTTTGTTGTTTTTTGAATGAAAGCTCATTTTTCTCCTTCAGGAATAATATTCTTTCTATGGCTAGCTACCAAATCTTGTGTGATCCTACCTGTGGGTTCTTGGTACCTAAATCCTTTCTGACTTCTTTCAGTAACTTTTTTCTTTGCCATAGCATTTTGGCTATAATATTACTGGTTATTTTCAAGTTAAGCTTTCTTTTAGAAGACAACTTTTCTATTGTCACTTTACCCTCTAGAATTATTTGATTTATGGTATGTAGTTTTCACATATATTTTTTGAAATATAGTATCCAAATTATACTTTTTTTTCAGGGAGTACAATGATTTGTTTTCTCCATGATTTGTTTTACATAATGCAGGGTTTTTAGGTGTTTGAATTGTTTCTAGATCACAATGGCAGCCTTGTGTCTTATATACCTGTACTTTTTCCTGGCTTTTCTAATGAGGATACTTTTGCATTCCTTTTAGGCTTCTGGTATTTCAGTTATAATCTTGATCAGAATGAAAGCACTTACTATACATAGTATCTTATTGGATTTTTAAAAAATTACTCTAAGATAAGAAAACAATAACTAACCTAAACCTGGACAAAAAAAAACAACTCTCATATATAAGCAAAGTCTCAAAATCACAAGTTTGACAAATGGACTTCCTAGAAGAAATGAAATATGAGAAAGAATTGGAAGGATAAAAAAGCAGTTTAGTTTAGGAGCACAAAACACTCAAAAGACTGTGAAAAATACAGCCAAAAGACAACAATAGTAAAAACAAAATATTTTTAAAACTAGAAATATAAGGTATAACCTAACAAAAACCATTGACCTAGTATATAGGTAAAGGGAAGATCTTGTAAAAATAATCTAAAAACCTAAATCACATGACTTCAGGAAGGTGATGCTATGATAAGCACATGAATTGGATTTGATTGAGGTGTGGGGGGGGGCTGTGCTGAACTGAGTCACTAGTCTCACTTTCTCTGAGTCATCTGGATTCAGTGGCTAGATCTGAATCAGGATGACTTGGAGATGGTCCTGGATGGAGGCAATCAGGGTTAGGTGACTTGCCCAAGGTCACACAGCTAGGATTTGTCAAGGGTAGCTCAGTGGATGCAGCACCAGCCCTGGTGTCAAGGAAGAACTGAGTTAAAATCTTTTTTTTTTTTTTACAAATAGATGTAGAACAGGAATTGTCCATTTTTAAAAAACCATTTACATATTTATCTTCAGAATTTCCACCCTCCACTATTAAAATTCTCCCAACAGGCTATATCACAGCCATTTTTCTACTTGACTCTCCAAATGAGATTTTATCATTTTTTCATCTTAAGGCCCTGGCTCTCCTGGAAAGTATCTTTGGCACAAGTCAAAAGAAAGTTTTTTAGACCCACAACTGAGAAAAAAAACACACACACAAAAAAACTAAAGATCCCCTCCCCCCAGTGTCAATCTGTGCATAGGTCATTCATCACTGTCTGACAGTGTCTCATACTGTGACAAGTACAGCGAGGTAGGCTCTTGCTCCCACATCCTGTTTGGTGGGAGAGCAGCTGCTTGGCTCACAGATGAGGGGGCACATGCGATCAATGTTGGTGTACTGCTGAGCATCTGCATTGTTAAAGGGTTAAAAGGGAACTGCGTTGAACCTGCTGAAGAGGGCCTATCTTCTCAGGCCCATACTGGTGTCTTCCTGTGGTAATCTCATTCTGAATGGAATGAGGAAACTGAAGAAGGTCCTTCAATTCCTAAGTAGCCCTGCCTAGGAATAGGTGATTTAGACTTCCTACTATTTGACTTGCCTTAAAATCTTAATACTAAAGATCATATCATTTAAAAAAAGTAGAGGATAAGCATATCATATACTTTTCACAACAATACAATGATGTATTCTTTTTAAAAAAAATTATTTTAGCTTTAATTTATTAAATAGAACAAGCATTTCCATAATATGGTAGAATAAATAACAATTATTACACATGAAATTGCACATGTATATTGTACAACTCACTACTACTTTTAAATATATGATAAAGTTACCTTTTAAATTTTCTTTTTTTCCTTCTCCCCCCCCCCAACCTAGTGATGGCTACCATTAATCAAAAGTATATGTGTATAGCTCACTTTGATCTATATATCAGTTCTTTGGGTACGGATACCATCTTCCTTCATAGTTTATTACATATATGTTATAAATATTTGTTAATTTAGGTATTTATAATAGTCAAAATGACTTAGTAATTCAAATATGTTCTTAAAACAACATTGCTGTTACTGCATACAATGTTTTCTTGGTTATATTCATTATTTCATACAAAAGTTTCTCCACATTTTTCTAAAATCAATGAACTCATCATTTCTTACAGCATAGTAGTAGTAGTATTCCATCATCATGATATACCACAACTTGTTCAATCATTTCTCAGTTGATGGGCATCCCATGATTTCCAGTTTTCTGCTACCACATACAGTGCCACAAATATTTTATAATATATGTGTTCTTTTCTTTTTACGTAATCATCTTCAGAAATAGACCTAACAAGGGTATTGATATGAACAGGCAGTTTTCCAATTCCAAATCAAAACAATTTATAATCATATGAAAAAATGCACTAAATACTTATTGATTATAGAAATGAAAATTAAAAACAACCTTGAGATATCATTTTTACACCTATCAGACTGGCTAAAATGATTGAAAGGGAAAGTGACAAAAATTGTAGGGGATGTAGGAAAATTCGGACATTAATTCACTATTGGTAGAACTGTGAACTGATCCAACCATTTTGGAAAGCAATATAGAATTATGCCCAAAGAGTTATTAAAGTGACTAATAAGATGCATCCTTAATCTATTAAAGGAGAGAGGAAATTAGAAAAGATAAAAGTTATCTAAACTGAAAAGTTTCTGCACAAACAAAATTAATATATCTATGATAAGGAGAGCAGTTGAATAGGAAAAAATATTTATCTAATTTCTAACTCACCTTGCTCACTCATGTTCTCATATTTACATAGACAGTTTAAGTCCATGGATATCATTTCTGCCCCTATTCCCCATCATTGCTTTCTATGAATATTTTTGCTTCTGTTTTTTTCCTTTTCATGTCCTTTAATTAGTAAAATGGATAGAGTCAGGAAGACCTGAGTATAAATCTAATAACAGACCCTTACTAGCTGTAGGGTCCTGAGCAAGTTATTTCTGTCTTTCTCAGTTTCTTTAACTTCAAATGGGGATAACAAAAGCACTTACCTCCTGGGTTTATTATGAGGATGAAATGATCTAATGTTTATATACATATATATATATGTATATATATATATATATTAGTTATTGTATCATAGCTCATACTTTATGATATCTGTTTTATCTGCTCTATGTGATAATTTTCCTTTTAAAGTTTAAAGCCCTCTTGACTAGTCAAATAACTTCTAGACAAATACATAATCTCTGGCCAAAAGCCCATTATTCCTTTTTAGTCATTTACACGGGCCCCATTGACCCAATCCCCTTCTCTGAAACCATTTTCTTATCTAGATTTTACTTACCATATACTCTTCTTCCCTTTCATTTGGCAGTAGTGATGAAAACAAAATATATTTTCATTATCCTTTTCTTTAATGGTTGATGGAGCCCAAAACTGAAAGTGGTGAGCCAGTCCCTGAAGTCTGTAATATGGGAGCTATCTTCACAGCTTTAGAGATAACTTTATAACTCTCTCTTTACCTTTTCTCAAGAGCTTTTATTCATCTTACTCCCACACACACACACACACACACACACACACACACACACACACACACACATTTTTATATACTTTTTCATTTCTTTAAATCTCCAAATGCCCCTCTTCCCTGTGGATCCCTCAGCACTCACATAGGCCCCGAAAGATGAGCAACCATTCCTGGGCTTGGTCCTGGATACTCCTAGCATAATTAGAGTTCAAGATTTTGAGTAGTGTCTGCAGGCTTTCTTGAATTCCATCCTGCAGGCTACTGATATCTAGAATAAAATAAGGTACAGTGTAATTTGAATAAGGGACAGTTAAAAAGAGTCCCATTCTTCCCTGAATCATCTCTTATTCTAGTTTGTCCCTTCTGGTTATCCTTTATTCTCAAAGAGGACCAAAATGACAATATTATATTAGAATCTTAAGAGTATATCTGACTATGGCTGATCAAACCAATATGAACCCAGAATGCTCTTTCACAGGTTGGGCACAAATAGGATGTGCACTCACATTTCCTTTAGCTTCTTCAATTCTGCTTTCTGTTTAGGGCATGCCATGCTGGCAGGTCCTGTGCCAATATCTCAAATGTTGCAAATCAATTCCAAAATTCTTGAGAGACCTTAATTGTCTTCTTTTATTGTTCTTTCCAACACCCTGTTCCCCTGCCCCCTGTGAGCATTTGTCCTATGTTCTCTATAAAATATTCTTTTTGACAAACATTTGGCATTCAAACAATGAGAACAGTCATCAGAGCTGCACAATCTGTAGTACAGTTTGAATAGTTGGCAGTTTAGTTTAAGAAAAGACCTTGGTGGTCTGCTATCTTAACCTGCCAGATGATCTTCAGATTCTTCCTAAGACAATTTAATTGGAAGTGATTCAGTTTCCCAGCATAGTGTTGGTAGACTGTCCAGGTTTCACAAGTATATAACAATGAAGTCAGCACAATGACTCTATAGACTTTCAGTTTGGTAATCAGTCTAATTCATTTCTCCCACACTTTCTTTTGGAGTCTTCCAAATAAAGAGTTAGCTCTAGCAATGCTTGTGTCAATGCCAAGGTTTGTGAACTTGCCCACCATACTCAACTTCTCCATTTGCTGTAATCATTGATTCCACATATAGATGGTGTGGTGCTGGCTGATGGAGCACCTGTATTTTCTTGGTGTTGTTAGATCAAAATTAGCACAAGCAGCAGAGACTCAATCCACACTTTGTTGCATCTCAGCTTCAGAGGCTGCATTGAGGGCACAATCAGAAGATCATGCACAAAAATTCCCTCTACTTTGGTCTTGGCTTGTAGCCTTTTCAAGTTGAAGACTTTGTCATCAGTGCAATATTTGTTGTATTGTATTCAAATGTATTTGAACTTATTGAAGGCATTTGAAAACATAGCTTAAAATATCATGCTAAAAAATGCATAAGAGCCTTGTTTTGCTCCATTTGTTACTGAGAAAGTTCAAGAGTATCATTCATTATCCAGAACCTAGGCAAGCATGTCATCATGGAATTGACATGTAATACTGATGAACTTTCCCAGGCAACCGAATTCCATAAATCAAAGGCCTTGGTCAGATCTACAATGTTGTATACAGACCTCTGTTCTGTTCCTGGCATTTTTCATGGCATTATCAAGCAGCAAACACCATATCAACTGTTCCTCTACCCTTTCTGAAGCCACACTGGCTCTTAGGGAAGTGACCATCTTTCAGGTTAAGGATTATATGGCAATAATCTTGCAATGACTAAAAGAGAAACACCCTGTGATTACCTTTATAGAGATGGGGAGATATCCTTGAACTCCTGGGGGAGAATCTCCATGCCAAATAACACAAAAAATTTCAGTCAGTTTTTGTATGAGCAATTGACTCCCTACCTTGTAAATCTCAACTGGAATAAAATCAGCACTAGATGCTTTGCCACATGAAAGGAGTCTAATGGCATTCAAAACCTCTTCTTCAGTTGGAGTTTCACCTAGGGACAGGTTGACTTCAACTTGAGATAAACATTCAATGGCTTGATTGCTGATGGTATGTTGAGAATATTATGGAAGTGTTCAGTTCATCTCTCTAGGATCATATCCCTATCATTTATCTATGTGACTCTATCAACATTAAGTAGTTGAGATGCACCATATGTCTTTGGCCCATAAATAGCCTTCAGGACATATAAAAGCACTGTTGTTACTATCAGCATAAAACTGAATTTCATCTGCCTTATTATTGAACCAAGAATTTTGAAGGAATTAAATGCTGCCTTTTTATTAGTGGATGAACAATACTGCTGGTAAACCCTGTGAAATTCTTGTTCCACAGAAATTTCTGAATTTCCCCATCATTTTCATCAAACCAGTCTTGAAGTTTGTGAATGTTCTGACCCAAATGAGCAAATACAATGCTATATACCAAATCTCTGAAAGCTGCCCACTTCCTTTTCTGCTCCACTGTTGCCAATTATGTCTAGGATTAACTTTCCCACTAAGTTACCAACAAACTGTTTCTGCTCAGAGGAATGCTCTAATCTTTTACAATTAATTCTTCTAGTAGTTATTTTACTTTGGAGTTGCTGTTTTCATTGAATACAAATATTTAGCTTGGAGGGGATGAGTCTGTGATCAGTAAAGCACTCTGTACCACACATTGCCCTTGTCACTCTCATCTTTTTGTCTCCTCTTCCCTATATTCACAGTGTATTAAATGCCAGTATTTGCTGTGAGGGTTCATATCCACAAGTTTTATTGCATTTAGATAAATGGAAGACATTGGTGGTAACAATTAGGTCATTAGATACACAAGTCTTCAGTAGTAAGTGACCATTGCTATTGTAGTTTCCAACTCCATTCCTCCCAAGGACTTCCTGCCATATCTGGTAGTCTGAGCCTATTCTATCATTAAAGTCATTCAGAATTACAAGTGTGTCCTCTTTTGGTACATTGATGGTAAGAGTCTTCAGTTCTTCATAAAATTTTTCTTTCACCTCTTCAGGGTTCGTAATAGTGGGAGCATAGTTAATGATGATGATGATGTGGCATTCACTTCTTATAGGTATACAAACTTGTTGAGTAGATTAGCTTGACTGCAAAGCACCTTCCCACCAATCTGAGACATAAGTGTTTGTTAAAGTTGATTCATCAAAAGGTTAAAAAGAGCCAAACTAAACATAAGGGTCAGCCTATGCAAGAGAATGGAAGCAGGAGAGAGAATTATGTGTGAAGACCAGTAAGTCAGATGGTTGAATTGGAGAGTACATGCATGAACAGGCAAAATATAATTTTGAAAAGAGAGGCTTAAACTAGATTGTGAAGGACTTTAAATGAAAGTTGGTATTCTATCCAAAAAGCAGAAGGGAATCCCTGAAGCTTATTGCTCACTGAAGTTTACTGTGATTTGACTTATGATTTAGGACTGTAAGTGGAAGTAGGACGACAGCAGCTTGTCAGGACCTAAAGGGAATCAAACATCCCAGGAAAGCTCTACATGCATGAGTCTAAAAGAAATAAGGAGAAATTACTCCAACTGAAGAAGTTTTGAATGCCATCCTCTACCAGAATAACCAATGGAATTCAACAGGAACCCGAAGGTAAATTCACTGGGGTAGACAGAAAGGATGGAACCCAACAGAATGGAGTCCAAACTTTGCATTGAGGGTGGCTAGGTGGCACAGTGGGTAGAGCACCAGCCCTGGAGTCAGGAGTACCTGAGCTCAAATCTGGTCTCAGACACTTAATAATTACCTAGCTGTGTGGCCCTGGGCAAGTCACTTAACCCCACTGCCTTGCAAAAAAAAAAGAAAGAAAAAAACCTTTGCATTGAGGGAAGGGATAACTGAAATAGGTCCCTGCGCAAATGTTAGCCTGGGGTCAGCCTGGGGACAACCCTAGAACTCAGAATAAGAAAGAATGAGTCTCAGCAGAACCTACAACACAGAAGCCCAGAACCCTGAGGCAAGAAGCAGCCCTGAGAACTCATTATTAGTTTCTTTTCCCAGCAGCAGGGAAAAGGGCAATGGGGAAATTTAAGATGATTGGTAGCCAGGGAACAATGTGGCAAGAACTAGGCCACAGGAGTATGAGGAAAGGGTCTTTCAAAGAGCCTAACATAAAGTTCAAACACAAGAATCCTTAGTGAAAAAGGAAAGCTTTATGAGAGCCCAGCACTGGAGCAAACTTGGAGAACTTTCAAGAGTAGCCTAACCTTAGTTACCTAAAATTAAGGGGTACAAGAATGAAGCTTGATCCAAGAAAAGGTCCATGAATCTAGACAGTAGAATTTGTTCTTGACTTTCTTTTTTATTTTTTTAACATTGTTTTTGACTTTCTTAAAGAAATGGACAACACTTTGGTATTTATTCTCAACTGACTGCCCTTGAGTTTTATCTTATATATACCTTTTAAAAATGAGCTGATAAGAGATGTAGTTCAAAAGTTTAATTCTCCTTTTTATTTTCATGAACGAATTCCATCTATGTCACCAGACTATCATTGATAAGAGAACCTCCTATCCCTCTGAACTTATTTCTCTTACAGAATCTTATGCTGTTGGATCCAGTTTAACTTTAAATAATCCCAGAGTGTAGTGTACACATGATTGCTGTTTCTCTTCTAATCTTTCAGGAACCTTGAGATAACCTGGTCACTTTCAAGATAACTCACATTTTAGCAACAAGTTCCTATTTGTTTTTTTAGAGTTTCTTATTTAGATTTTCTTAAATTTCTTAGTTTTTTTTTTGTCCCCCCCTCCCCAGTTATCAGTGTTGTGTGTGGCTAAGGAAAAGAAGTTGAAATAAAGAACTTGGACAGAATCATGTCTAGGATAGCAGTTTTCTCTCTCAACTTTATGAAAGATAAAACTATCAGCAAGGTAAATCAATTTCTTGGCTGATTTACTTTTAGCAGATTCCAGGAGTAACATAAAGAGTCTCCTATCACTACCATATTCTGCTTCCCTGTCAGTTTGAGATGTACTCATCATCCATTTCTTCCATTTCCTATAGACCAGGTAGTCTGCAGAATAACTTCATCAGAATATCATTTTTGTATCCTCCTCCTTTAATCCTCATATAAATCTTTCTCACCATTATTCTATATAGTTTATTGTGTCTTTTATTTATTCCTTTTGAATGATCTTCCATGGTAATATTCTAGGGATGACTAAATAACCCATTAAATTTCAGTGATTCCTAAGAATTTCTTTTTTTTTTTAAGGGTTTTTTTTTGCAAGGCAAACAGGGTTAAGTGGCTTGCCTGAGGCCACACAGCTAGGTAATTATTAAGTGTCTGAGCCCGGATTTGAACTCAGGTACTCCTGACTTCAGGGCCGGTGCTTTTATCCACTATGCCACCTAGCCACCCCCTAAGAATTTCTTGATCACAATTATCTCAAATTCACTTTATTATCAATAATCTGAACATTTCTGCACATAATTTCTTTAGAGACTTCTGAGACAATGATAATTATTACTGCTCCTTTTCCTGGATATTATTTATAGCATTCTATTGGACACTTCCAGTGTAATTTTTCTTATATCATATTTGCTACTTTCCATGTGGTTTAGAGGTTGTTTTTGGAGAGTTTCTCCAGTTTTCAGTTTAAAGCCATCTTTATCTATTTTGACTCTGCAAGCCTCCAGAAAGCTATATTATCCCAGTCCTCATACACATCTTCATTTATACCAAAACTCATCTTAAGCCATCATTTAGAAATCCAAATTTTATTCTTGAGAACTTCCTGCCTCTTTCTCATTCAAATAATAAAAGCATCAGCTAAGATCTTAAGACTGTTGTGTAGAATTTTATAATACCTGGAAATATTTTCTAGACTCTGATGATATGATAGTGCAATTGAAAGAGTACTAGATATGGATTCATAATACCCAAGTCTGAATCATAACATAACTAGCTAGATGACCTTAGGAAAATCACCTAACCTCTCTGAGCCTCAGTTTCCTCTTCTTTAAAATAAGGGGTTTGACTAGATAACTTCTGATAAGGTTTGAACTAACTAAATGTGTCTATTCAACTTGAAATCATGGATCCATCAATGAATCACCAGAAGAGAGTAGTAGTCACATCAAGTCTCAGGAGGTATCCATTCCAGATAAAAAAGCTCTAAGAAAACAGAATACCTCTAAAACTGGTCATATTGCACTTATTATTGCTTCCATATCCCTTCCCCAGTTGGAAGTAATTCACTGCCAAAATCTGTCTTCCTCTTCCTTCTAATATTAAATGTCCTTTTTCCTGGAGAAACATTTATGACCTCTCTTCATGATTCCACAGTATATAGAAGCTGCTTCTGCAATTTTTGGCTTTTGTGGGAAGAACTTTTAACATATATAGCTTCAATCGTTCACTGGGTTTTCTATTCATCATTCTGTATTGAGTGAAATTTCACCAGAAGCTTTGAATTGATTTCTTTTTTTAGGTTTGTTTTTTGAAAGGCAATGGGGTTAAGTGAGTTGCCCAAGGTCACACAGCTAGATAATTATTTTTTTCACTTTTTCATTTACTTATTCTTATTTTGTACAAATAATGATTTTTTGACATTACTAAAATATTCTTGTTTAAGAGTAAACATAATACCTCCTCCCCCCAAAGAAAATATAGACCCGCATAAATGATAAAGTAAAGGGGAGATAAAAAAATTAAATAATAATAATAATAATAATAATAATAATAATAATAGGTATGGCCAGGTGGTGCAGTGGATGGAGCACTGGCCCTGGAGCCAGGAGCACCCGAGCCCAAATCTGGTCCCAGACAATCCCAACAATCACCCAGCTGTGTGACCCCATGCAAGCCACCCCAACCCCATTGCCCTACAAAAACCAAAAAATAAAAAAGACCCAAAATAAAATAGTAATAATAATAATAATAATAATAATAATAATAGGGGTGGCTGGGTGGCAGATAGATCATTGGCCCTTGAGCCAGGAGCACCCAGGTCCAAATCCGGCCTCAGACACCCAACAATCATCCAGCTTTGCGGCCCTAGGTAGGCCACCCAGTCCCATTTGCCCTTCAACACCCTCCAGAAAATAATAATAATAAAAAATGTGCTTCAGTCTTTGTTCCAACTCCACCAGCTCTGTCATGGGTGGATCACATTCTTTAGGATAAGTCCATCACAAAAGTTACTTCCATATTTTTCCACCGTTGCCATTGCTGATCACAACTCCCTCCATTCATACTTCTCTACTACCATGAACTATATTTTCTCTCTCCTTTCACTTTGTTTCTGCTGTAGGGTAGTTGAGTGGCACAGCAGACAGATCCCTGGCCCTGGGGCCAAG